>NW_007731173.1:13993-49180 GCF_000696425.1 Galeopterus variegatus
CGGGAGCGCCGCCGCGCTTCCCAAGCGGCGCACTATCCAGTGCACCACCGGGCCAGCCCTGAGTTATTTAGATTAAATAAATAGGTGTTGGATGGACAAATCCCTACTATGTGCAGCAAACGCTGAGCTCAGTGCTGGGAATATACATATGGGTCCCACGTGGCTCCTGTTCCCTGTCACACTGGGAAGCCAGACTTAAAGCGACTAACTGGACCACGGGCCAAGGAAAGCGCACCAGCAGAGGCACGAACGCAGGGGCACTGCAGGGGTTACGAGGTTGGGCAGGGACAGAGAAGGCCGAGCAAAGCCTGATATTTATTGAGTCCTCATGGAGCCGCAGTCCTTCCTATCACAGACATGGTCATTGGAACTGATTTTTATTTTTTCAAATCTACTCTTGTTTTTTTAAAAACTTTTGACATTGAAAAAGTGCCTGGTTTTTTAAAATACCGAGTACAGGTGGTAGGTGGTGGTAGCAATGGTTGTTTTGGTGGCATCTAATGCTGGACATTTAGGAAGTCCTGGGTTTTCTCACTTGACCTTACAGCAGCTCAGTGTCAAGTTTGAGCATGCATCGTTGCTACCCTAATTGTACCACGCAGGTGGGCTCCACCTGGGTCAGTCACACACCAGGTTTGGTGATGTGTTCCACGGTGGAACGTGGCAAAAGATGGGAAGGTAGGCTGTCCCTTGCACCCCCATCCCACTTAGTTTGGGTGCAGCATCTCCCCCAGGAGCACGGGATAAAGAAGGCCCACCCAGCTGGCTTGTTGTCTAGGCAACCCAGAATGAGGTCGGGGTCACCTTTGGCAATTGTGCTGCCCGAAACACGAGCCCCATTTTACACGGAGCAGAAACAGGCTAGTGAGATTAAACGATTGCTCCAAGTTGCACACCAGTTCCAGGGCCTGAGTTCAAAACCAGTCTATTTTGTAGTTCCAAGAAAGGAGAAGATTTTACAAGGCAACAAAGAGGGAAAGGCCTCAGCTCTGTGTTCTCTGGACCCCATCTCCCACCACTGAGAAGTAAGAAGACGTTCTGGGGGAAGCGTTTTGACCCTTTCCCCTTGGACGCTCTGGCTGCCTCCCTCCCTGGGAGCTGCCACTGCAAACCATCCCCTTCGGCGACCACCGTCAAGGAGACCTTAACCCCCACACCAGAGGATTATGTCCTGAAGTAAAGGTGACTCCTACATTTTCCATTTTAAAATGCTTTAGGATTAGTGGCAATGGTTCATGATAGAACTTTCTACAGAAATTTTTGAGATCTCTTACATAAAGATCAGGATGAAAATAGGAGCCGTTTCTTTAATTCTTACTATACAATTTTTAAGAACCACTTTAATATCCCATGCTATTCCTTCCCTTTCTCTTTCTCTCTCACTGGCTCTGAAAAATAAGTGCGCCATAAATATGCGGAACGTGGAAAGCTGACTTCTCCTATATCTAATAAAAACCCCGGGGAGTAATGGAAAGAACTTGGCGTGGGCAGTCAGGTTACAGGCTGTATGACAGCAAAAGAAAATCCACAGCAAGGACAAGCGACAGAAAAGAGTGAGAGGGGCTGGGGAATGAACCAGAAGATTCGATAGTGAGTAACTACGAGAAACAAACAAACAAACACAATTATTTTAGAATTATGTTCTTAGAAAAATAGTCAAGAAGCATCTTCAAAGAAGCAATACTAGGCAAAATGTACATTTATACGTTTCTAAGGATGGCAGATTCAAAGAAAAGGAAGGAAATATCCCCTCATTCCCCGACATCTATTCATTAGAGGAAAGTCTGACAGAAGCCACAGGCTTCACTCAAGTTTTGGCAAACATGTTTTTTCATGATTACGCTCTCCTCCCAACTGCTTGTCCCTTTTGTCTCTGCAATCTGAATCTTCAAGGAATGTTGTCAAGACAGCAGATCACAAAAGGAGAATTGTGTATTATCGATTGTCCTGGGGACTTTTTGGAGTATCTCACTCTGGTTTTTATGATTTTACAAAAGACTGCTGCGTTCATTATGGGTAGAAGAGTGTCGTTGACTTGATGGGTCAGGTCATGTGGAAGGGAGTGGTGCTGGTGTTGGAGCCCCAGAGAGAGAGAGCAGCTTGCCAGCTGCGGGACTGGAGAATCCTGTCGCTCTTTGCCACCCTAACCCGACAGTTCTGGAGGTGGAACCTTGGGCAGGCGCTTTCCTGCTCCTAGACTCAGTTTCATCCTAGGGTTTTTGAAAAGGTTATTTACATATAAAAATAAAACCTTTTGGAAACAGAAAAGTAGAAAAAAAAAAAAGCCATCACCCATAATTTATCAAACAGAATTATTTTGGTTTATTTTCTACCAATCTTTCTTCTTACATACAGCTAGTTTTTTCTTTTATTTTTAAAAATATGGTAGAACATAAACCATACTATTCAATTTTATACCCTTATTTTTCTTTTGGCAGTCTTTGCCTTTCTGAATAAAAATAGAAAGACTGCCAGCCCTCACTTCCTAGAGCCGCATACTACTCCACACAGGCGAGCTTTTGTTCTCTGTTTTTCACAGTCTGCATTAACAGAGTGTTTGACAGCATTGGGGGCAGTCTGAGGATCTCACGAAAAGAAAGAGAAATTGCAATCGGCCTAATGTTCGCTTTGTATCTGTGATGATGCACAGGCAACTCACTTTTAACTGTCCATTAACCATGGGTTGTGTTCATTTGCGGGGAGGTGAGGCTGATCTGCAGACCATCTCGGATCACAGGCCAGTGACTGTGTTTATTTTGTCATTGTCTGACTGCAGGGAGACAACCTTGGTAAAAGTTCTAGCCTTGTAACTTCCTGTCTCTGTGACTAAGGACAAGGTTCTTGGCTTCTCTATGCCTCCAACTCCTCAGCTGTAACTGTGGACATCCTTATAACTCCTTAATTTTGAGAAATATATCTTAGCACATTTGATATTGGGTTGAGTGCTGCAATCAATGGGTATATTGTAATTTTTATTTCCTTTTACTTCCTCAACACTTCCCAGAGCTATTACAATCAATGGTATCTCAGTACTGAAGAAATTTAATAATGCTTGCCTTACAGTGTATGCTGTTGAAGGGATTTTATTAAAAATATGCATAAAGTATTCTCAGCACTTGTAAGAGCTCAACAAATTGCAGCTATTATTTTGTTAGTTAAAAAAATTCTAAGTTATTCTTAGGATAGTAGAACATTTATTCTGTATGAAATATTTATTATAAGAAATATATTATTTATAGGTATTTAGTTAAAACTTGTGCTACTTGGAAAATCCCTCAATATCTTTCGTTAATTAGAGATGGCACAGGGATGGCAAATAGGTGTAACTTCATGTGCCAAGTCTAATTTGTCGATGATGATTGTCAGATGTGCTGTGTTGCAGGAGTTGCCGAGGCAGAATCTGGGTGCAGCAGCAAGTGCCAGGGGTGATTAGTAACATCTTCCCCAGGCTTGGGAAGGCGGAGTGGTGACACTCATGCTGTTTGCCATCTCTGCATCATGGTCTTCCAAAACATTACTTGGCAATTCATTAGACATTTGCCAGGCTATGGCTTATTAGTCAGGTGTTTCATCTAAATGTGGCAGCACAGACCACCTCCAGGTCCAAGGTGGGAGGCTGAAACCCACAAAGTTAAAACTTAAAACTCTAACCCCAGCAGAAACATGGGAGACTGTGAACCATAAGGGAGGGCACAGCTTTTGCAATGAGCTTGATTTTCCTCAGCCCCTGTTCTGCTAATGCTCATTTTAGGTCTTGCCTCCTGAGCCTCCAACACCCTGCATCCTGGCCTTTCTAGAACTTTGCTGTTGGGTGACTCACCTGCCCCTTGGTCTACCCCTTAATTGCATCTTCCTCTTGTTCTCTTTTGCTGTGGGTAAATGGCTCTAAGACCAGGGTCCTTCTCTCAGAAAGGTCATTGGTTTTGGAAGGGAGACTGTTCATTTTATCCTGTGGTCCTTGTTATCTAATTCTCAGCTTTTGTGTTACTTACAAAATAAAATCAATTGCTATAGGCATATTGGTGAAGGCTTAAATAGAAAACAACATACCATTTCTTGAAATACTCTGGTAGTCCCTGTGATTGCAGTGGTTTCTTTCCCATAAACGAAGGTAAATAGATTTTTCTTTAATTCTGAAACAAATATAATGTACAGTTTTAATGTCAGGACATTCACATTATGAAGTTCAAAGAAACATTCTTTTATCATGATTTTAAAAACATAGTGAAAATGAACTCAGAAAATCAAACCTCTGTTGACATGTTTTCTCTAGACTGTGAATGCATGACTAGGAACTGTTACAAAAAGTGGTCCTACAAAATGGGTTGCATCGATGTGGTGAGAACTATTGAAGATATCAAACTTTTTCTTTTGAACAAAGTCATCCCTTTCTAAAATTTTACCAAGAGCTGCTGTCAGTTTCTTGGACAACTGCTCATCTTTACCAACTCTGTTATTTTGAACCTGACCATGTGTCCTCTCTTCTTTTGGTTGCTGTGAGGCTGTGGCCAACATTCTTGTCCTTCAGGTCCATTCTCCCTTTCCTGTATTGTAATAGAATTTTTGGAAGGACCCATGTCTGCCCAGAAAACATGACAGCACTTCCCAGCTTCCCTTGCTGCTAGGAGTGCCACATCACTAAGTTCTGGGCTATGAGATGGGGTTAGAAGTGTCCAGTGGCAATTTCTGGTAATGTTTCTTAGGAAACAATTGGAAGGTGACTCTTGCTCTTTCTTTGAACCCTTTCTCCATTCTACTATCCCAAATAGGAATGCTGCTATCTTGGACTATGGGGATAAAGTCCACGTTGGGTAGGCAGAGGGGCGAGGTGGAAGAAGTCTAGGTCCCTGGGGACAAAGTGGAGTTGAGCTCCCATACTCTTTCTAGACTTCACATCCCTGGACTTTTCTCTATGAGAGAAATAGGGGGAAGGGGAGAGACTGGATAAGGGGCATAAAGAATAAGTTTGATTTGTAACAATGAATATGCTAACAGAAAATAAAGAAATAAACCCATGTATCATCTTATTTAAACCACCCATATATTGAATCTGTCTGTTACTTGTAGCTGAATCTAATATTAATGGACACAGAGCTTAGAGACAAATTTGACATCAGTATCAGGCTATAATTGAATATATTTTAAGTAATTTTCTTGGCTTTTCTTTATCCCATCTTTGATTTTCTATTTTCTTTTGCCAAGCTTTTAATTTAATTTAAATGTAATTTAATGTTATGTTCTCTATACTTTCATAGGCCTCCGAAAATCCTTTTCGAAACAAGGCTAGCTAGCTATAAACTAATGAATAATAATTAAACTTAGAAATATTTGATTAATTTTCAAATATATGTTATTTTCTATTTATTATAATAAGTTTATATCTCACAACCTCACATAAAATAAGCATCTATTTTTAAGTGTTATATAAATCTCACTTATTGTATTACAGTGCTTGGCAGCTGCTTCAGTGCTGCAGAAAGGTAAGCATGTATCATATTTGGGCACTCAAAATGCATTGAAAATAGTATTCTTTTTGAGGTCTGAGAAAACTAATGGTAACAATTCTTAATAGAAGACCAAGATGTGTGAACCCTATTTAAAGTATAGGATTTTTGCTTTGTGGTAGAATTTTGAGGTGAATGATGTATTTTATTTATTTATTTTTAAATTGAAGCTACCCATGCACAATTTACTCAATAGATATTTATCAAGCACCTATAATGTTCAAGGTACTATTCCAGGCATGTGGGTTATAACTGGCAAATGAAAAAGGCAAGATCCCTGCCTCTGTGTTGCTGACATTCTAGCAGAAAAAGACAGATCAAAACCACTAAACATCACAAATAAACAAACTATAGAGCAGTCTAGAAGGTGATAAATTCTATTAAAAAAAGTGGTGGGGGGTGTAGCGGGGGTGGAGAAAAGGAGGTTAGGATTAGAGTGGCCAGAGGAAGTCTCATTGAAAGGGTAGATTTGGACAAAGACTTGAGGTGAATCTTATAGAACCAAATAGTTCAACTATTTGAGTGTAAGACTTGTAATCATAAACAGTAATCCCACACTTCCCTCTCTTCCCCATTTCTGCATTGCTATAGGCAAACAATTGCAACCTCAATTTGCTGAATATTTTATTATTTTTTTCTTATCTCTAAGTAACATACTTTCAAGGCTTCTTGCTTTTTAGTCTTTGACATTACTTATTCACTTCCTACTCTGGAAGAGGAGGATTTAGCTATTTGTAACTGACCTATGATTGATTTTTCTTTCCTTCCTAGCTTTTTATTTCCCTGGAGTTAATAGCTGCCTTTTGTTTCTTTTCTTACTTTCCTAAGTATTTATCATTAATTTACCCTCAAATCTTCTACAGTTGTTTGATGTCTTTCCAATATACTCTGATATAGCAGATAGTTTATTAATTTCATTTTCTGGTGGAAATCGCTCCTGGAGCCTCTTGACCTGCTTCAGTCTGGACTTTCTGCCCTCACCCTGGTGCTCAGTGAATATGCTTCCCATCATCCTGAGGGCCCTTTTCACTTCCTGGGTTGTTAGATCTCCTATTTTCTGGAAGGCTACATTTTTTTTGGATACAGAATACTTTTAAATAATTTTGAAGGGTGTGTGGGAAGTAGCATTATTATTATTATTATTATTATTATTGTTATTGTATTTTTTAGCACTTGTATATCTGAAACATTTTTATTCTTTGACTCAATTGCTGGTGAGTTGTAAGGTGGGCCCAGAAATACAGCTTGCACCTAAGCATGAATATAAATAGGGTTAATAGTACTTACTGGGGGAAAACCTTGAAGTGGAGAAGTAGCAGAGTTCACACGGTCCTTGATTGAGCTTTCATTATCCCTTAGGAAGGTGTCTTAGACAGGACACAACTGGACTAGACACCTCTGGGACAGAAACTACTCTTTAGCACTCTATATATTATGGGGAAAGGGGGTTGTGGTGCTTCTAAGTCACTATGTAACAATGACAACCATAACAGTAGTAAAAATAGTAATAACAGATACCTTAAATAGTCAATTGCTTTGTTAAAAGGAGAGAACCCCAAACATGATGATTGGCTTCTTGCTAAACTATTCAAAGTGTGAGGCAAATGAGCCCCCAGGACAATCAGAATTTGCCTCTCTTTGACTGACATGGCAGATTAAAAAGGGCCACATTATCTTTGACACCTCTGCTATTGAGTCTGAGCTGGCTTATGACTTCTTTGACCAACCAAGTATGGCAGAAGTGACACTATGCTTATTCTGGGGCTAGCTTTTAAGATACTTAACAACTTTTGTCTCTTGTGGCCCTGAAACACTGTGTGAGAATTCTGATTACCCTACTGGAAACGCTATGTAAGAAGACCTTACATTGGAAGCAGCCAAGATGTCTTGCAGTAGGGGAATGGATGAGCAAAAAATGGAATGTCCAGTGACCAAAACAATGAGCTATCAAGCCATGAGAAGACACAGAAGAACCTTAAGTGCATATCATTAAGTGAAAGAAGCCAATCTGAAAAGCTACATGCATTATGATTCCAGCTATCTGACATTCTAGAAAAGGCAAAACTACAGAGACAGTAAAAAGAGCAGTGGTTACCAGGAGTTTGAGGGCAGGGAGGGAAGGATGAATAGGTGGAGCACAGTGGGTTTTTAGAGCAGTGATGGTCTGATCTGTATGGTACTCTAATCGTGGAGACATGTCATTATGCATTTGTCAAAACCCACAGAATGTACAGCACAGAGTGAACCCTAATGTAAACTATGGACTTTAATAATGTGTCAGTATTAGCTCTTCATTTGTAACAAATGTGTCACATGAAGGCAAGATTCTGATAATGGGGACATTGGGGAGGAGGTGGTGAGGTCATATGAAAACTCTCTGTACTTTCTCCTCAATTTTTCTGTAAACCTAAAACTACTAAAAAAAAAGTATATTAAAAAAAAAGAGCCTTACAGGGAAAGGAAGAGGGACCCAGCTGAATCCGGCCTTCTAGCATCTCCTTCCCATTCATGCGAATAAGGCTGTCTTGGATCCTCCAGCCCAGCCCAGCCATTAAGAGAATACCATTTAGTAACCACCGTCAATGTTATAAGTAGAGGAAGAATTAGGCAGCCAAGCTCTGCCTGAATTCCTGAACTCCAAAATTGTTAAATGGAATAAAAATGGCTATTGTTTTAAGCCACTAAAGTTTGTAGTACTTTTTTACACAACAATAGATAACCAGGACAGAAGGTTATAGAATTCTAGGTTAAGATCATTTTCCTTTGGAAGTTTGAAGGAATTGATCTATTGGCTTTTAGCCTACCAGTGTTGTTAAGTCTGAAGCCACTCTTTCTTGATCCTTTGAAAGCCTGTAGTAGTGTCTTGTTCCAAGTGTTGAAATGTTATAATGGCTGCCTTGGTGTGGTTCTATTTTCATTCATAGTGTTAGACATTTGATGGTCCTTTTCAACCTGGAAATTCATGTCATTTAGTTCTGAGAGATGTTCATAAATTATTTCATTGATGATTTACTCCTTTCTTTTTTTCCCCTAGAACTATTATTTGAGTATTGGGTCACCTGAACTTGTCTTCTAATTTTCCTAGTTTTTCGGTTCTATTTCATCCTTTTGCCCTTTTGTTTTTCTGGCTGTTATTTGCAACTTTATCTTTAAAACTTTCTGTGAAAATTATCTGCTGTCACTAGTATAATTACCATTTAGTGTTTTTTGTTTTCTAAATATTCCTTTACTTTTAGCAAAACATTCTAGTTTTATGAATATAATATCTTCTCTTTTTGAAGATATTAATTTTAGTTACTTTTATAAGTAGAATATGAGAGTACTTCAAAATGTTTGTGGAAAAATAGAATTAAAAGATAATGCTAATCTTTCTGTTAACTTTTTGAAGTGCCTTCATATAAATAGAGTTTTAAAAAAGTTTTTTCTCAGGATTACTCTTCGGGGTCTTTTATTATTTCATATAAATGTTAGGATTGTTTTTTCTTTTTCTTTTTCTTTTTTTTTTTTGTCTTTTGTCTTTTTCCATGTCCGGCAACAGATCGCAACCCTCATTGTTGCCCCCGTACCGGACCGGGGACCGGCAACGGGATTGCAACCCTTGGCGTTGCTCCCGTGCCTCGCTCAGCCAGTGAGCGGGAACCGGTCTGTATGTGGGATCCGAACCCTCGGGCGGCAGTGCCACCGCACTTCCCAAGCGGCGCACTATCCAGTGCGCCACCAGGCCGGCCCCTAGGATTGTTTTTTCTATTTCTGTGAAGAATGTCATTGGTATTTTGATGGGGATTACATTGAATTTGTGGATTGCTTTGGATAGAATGGACATTTTCACGATTGTTAATTCTTCCCATCAAAGAGCTTGGTATGTCTTTCCACTTTTTTGTATCCTCTTTAATTTCTTTCAGTAGTTTTTTATAGTTCTCATTGTAGGGATAATTCACCTCCTTGGTGAAATTGATTTGTAGGTATTTTATTTTTTTTGGCAACTATTGTAAATGGTCTTGCTTTCTTTTTCTACTAGTTTGTTACTAGAGTATAAAAATGCTACTGATTTGTGGGTGTTGATTTTGTACCCTGAAACAATACTGAAATTGTTAATCAGCTGTAAGAGATTTTTGGTTGAATCTTTAGATTTTTCTATATATAGGATTGTGTCATCTGCAAACAGGGATAATTTGACTTTGTCTTTTCCAATCTGGATGCCCTTTATTTCTTTCTCTTGCCTGATTGCTCTGGCTAGTACTTCCAATACTCTGTTAAATAGGAGTGGTGAGAGTGGGCAACCTATTCTTATTCCTGCTCAGGATAATATTGACAATTGGTTTGTCATAAATGGCTTTTACTGTATTGAGATAATTTCCTTTTATACCTAATTTGCTTAGTCTTTATCATGAAGCAATGTTGAATTTTGTCAAATGCTTTTTCTGCACCTATTGAGATAATCACATGGTTTTTGCTCTTGGTTTTGTTGATGTGGTGTATCACATTTACTGACTTGTATATGTTGAACATAATACTACCTGATTTCAAATTATATTACAAAGCTATTGTAACCAAAAAATCATGGTACTGGCCAAAAAATAGATGCTCGGATCAATGGAACAGAATAGAAAACTCGGGAGCCAACCCACATACTTACAGCCAACTGATCTTTGACAAAGGCAACAAGAACATACATTGGGAAAAAGATTGTCTCTTCAATAAATGGTGCTGGGAAAACTGGACATCCATATGCAGAAGAATGAAACAGGTCTATACCTCTCACCATATACCAAAATCAACTCAAAATTGATTAAAGACCTGAATATAAGACTTGAAATCATAAAATTGCTAAAGGAAAACATAGAGAAAACATGCCAGGAGATAGGACTGGGCAAAGACTTGATGAGTAAGACCCCAAAAGCATAGGCAACAGAGAAAAAATAAACAAATGGGATTATATCAAACTAAAAAGCTTCTGCACAGTAAAGGAAACAATCAACAGAGTGGAAAAACAACATATTTGCAAACTAATGGGAGAAAATATTTGCAAACTATACATCGGACATGGGATTAATATCCAGAATATACAAAGAATTCAAATATCTATACAGTAAAAAACCCAAATAATCCAATTAAAAAATGGCCAGAGGAGATGAATCGACATTTTCCAAAGAAGACATAAGTGGCCAACAGGTACATGAAGAAATGCTCAGCATCACTAGTCATTAAAGAAATGCAAACCAAAACCACACTGTGATATCATCTCACCCCAGTTAGACTGGCCATTATTGAAAAGACCATGAATAACAAATGCTAGTGAGCATGCAGGGAAGGAGGTACTCTTCTGCACTGTTGGTGGGATTGTAAATTAGCACAGCCACTATGGAAAACAGTATGGAGGTTCCTCAGACAACTACAGATAGAACTACCAGATGATCCAGCAATCCCACTACTGGGTATATATTCCAAAGGAATGGAAATCATCATGTTGAAGGGACTTGCACTCCCATGTTCATTGAAGCTCTATTTATAATAGCCAAGATATGGAACGAACCTAAGTGTCCTTTGACAGATGACTGGATAAGAAAAAATGTGTTATATTTACACAATAGAATACTACTCAGCCATAAAAAGAATGAAATTCTGCCATTTTCAGCAACATGGGTGAGTCTGGAGAAAATTATGTTAAGCCAGACAAGGAAAAAGAAATACTGCATGTTCTTACTTCTAACTGGCTGCTAGGAAGGAAGGAAGAAAGGGAGGGAGGGAGGGAGGGAGGGAACCTCATATTTTTGAGGTTTCCCTCAGATGTCTGATGATCCTGGGTTGTTGGCTTATATTTAAGCACTGGAACTGATTGAAAACTGAAAGACTGATTGGAAACTGGGCCCCTGTGTATGCTTGTTGGGTATGGTCCTGGCTATAGGGTGAACTGACAGGTCCTTCCTCAGCGGACCCTGCTGTTGGCACTTTGCGGGTCTCCTTTTGAGATGTTCAGATTCTCCAGGGAAGGGTCTTCCAGTCTGCAGGCAGGGTTGCCAGCACTCTGGATGTGGACAGAGAGGGGTCCTCCATATTCAGCATGCATGTGTTTTAGTGGGATACTTTCTCCTTGTTTATGTCTGATATCTCTAAGTCCAGAGGCCCCTAATTTTAGTGTCTCCAGAGAATAAACCTCTAGTCTTATTCCAGGGTAAATGATGGGCAGTTGCTCACCTGTGTAGAGTTGGGGAGGAATGTGAGACGCTAACTGCTTCTTCAGCAATCTTTCAACCAACGCCTCTGGTTTAGCCTCACCTCCATTTCTAGAGCTACCCTATGTAACCACTCCTCAAGTATTTGGGGTTTCTGCAGTGTATACTGGCTTGCTTCTTGGCATTCCTTCCAACCAGCTTAGGATACAGCCCTTCTGAATCTACTATGTCAGTTAGCACTTGTGCTTCTGTTTTCTGGCTTCCAATAATTTGTGACTATTGGCTCTTCCTGTTCTCTTTGTCCTTGTTGACAAATTCATTAGCTGTTGTTTGAGTAGGGATCTCAAGGGAGAGAAGTAAATGCTTGTGTTCAGTCTGCTTTGTCACCCAGAAGCCCAAAATAACACTTTATACACTGTATCATTTACGCCCACTGCCTTGACTATTTTATTATATTTTGGAAAAGCAGATGGAAAATGGACACTAGATCTGAGTTCAATACTAAAATAATTTCACAGTCAATAAAGAAGGGTTATTTTCCTTTGGGAAAGTAATTGCTACCAATATTTAGTCATAAGTGTATTTTTGATAATTCCAAAAAATGGAATTTATGTACTGAAATATTGTTTTGTTCATGTCCTGCTCAGGGAGAGTAAATAGTGTGGGTTTAATATTATAGATACAGTTAGCTGCATAATAAAAATATGGAAATCTTTACCAACAGGCAATAGTTTCATTAACATTTCTGAGTAGAAATAGCATTTAGAATTTTGGGTTTAATATCTTGAACCAAGCATTAGAAAGCATTTTATGAATCAAAGATACTGCTTTCTTCTATCTCCATCCCAAATATAAAATATCTTTTATAAGTTTTAGGAATTGAATTTCACATTAAGTACTTAGGAATCCTGAGAATATAGAGAGATCAATACCATATTTTGAGATGCCTACAAAACAGAGAAGATTGCTTAATTAAAAGTTATCTATATGTAGGGTCAGTTGAACTTATATTAATAGGACAGGCTGAGAATATTAGGGTAGTAAGCCTGAAGTACTGCTATCCTTAACACCAGGAGCAGGCTTGGAGGTGCACCATATTAAATTTCCAGTTTTATTAGCTCAATCTACTGGATGGCCCATGAAGTAATTACAGGCATTTCATGTGACGATGACCTAGTCAGATTTTGATTTCTAGCCCCAAAATTCAAAGTAGGTAAATCTCAAACAGAATGACTACTTGTTGCTTTTTCCAACATTGGCTCAGGTAACACAAAAATCTATTTTCTCTGAGAGTCTGTTAATGTGCCCTTCCCCTCATTTCAGTAAACAAAACAAAACAAAGAGTAATATCAAGAATGGGTGTCAAGAATTTAGACTTGAGTGTCAAGTCCAAATTAAAGGGGTTGATTTAAAAGTGGAAAAAGGATTTCATCACCTCCAGACCATCCCTACAAGAAATTCTTAAAGTAATCCTACATCTGGAAGTAAGAGAATGATAACTACCATCATGACAACACATGAAAGAATAAAATTCACTGGTAGAGCAAAAATACAAATAAGAAATTATATCTTATCACCTCAGAAAACCATGAAATAGTAAAGATACACAATAAAAGAGAAAGACAGGAACAAAGGAATAAAATCTACCATAAAACAATTAACAAAACATCAGAAGTAAGGTGACACCTTTCAATAACAACCTTAAATGTAAATGGATAAAACTCCCCATTTAAAAGATACAGATTGGCTGAATGAATAGGAAAACAAGAAACAACTATATGCTGCCTACAAGAAACTCACATCATCTGTAAAGACACACACAGAGTAACAGCGAAGGGATGGAAAAAGATATTCCACACAAATGGAAACCAATATGAGCAAAAGTAGCTACACATATCAGATAAAATAGGCTTTAAAACCATAACTATAGAAAGAGATAAAAGAGGGCATTATACAGTGACAAAGTGATCAAATCAACAAGAGGATATAACAATTGTATATATATATATATATATATATATCTCCCAACATTGAAGCACCAGATATATACAGCAAATATTATTGGATCTAAAGGGAGAGACAGACCTCAATACAATAATAGTTGGGGACTTCAGCACCCTTATCTCAGCTTTGGACAGATCATGTAGACAAAAAAACAACAATGAATCATTGGATTTAAACTGCACTATAGACCAAATTGTCCCTGTTTGCACATGAGATGTTCTTATATATGGGAACACCTAAAGAGTCCACCAAAAATCTTTTAGAACTGATGAATGAATTCAGCAAAGTTGCAAGATACCAAATCAACATACAAAAATCAGTACTGTTTCTATATACCAACAATCAACTAGCTGAAAAAGAAATCAAGAAAGCAATACCATTTACAATAGCTACCAAAAGACCCAAATAGCTAAAGCAATCCTGAGCAAAAAGAGCTAAGCTGAAGTTGTTACACTGCCTGACTTCAAAATATACTACAAAGGTATAGCAATCAAAACAGCTTGGCACTGGCATAAAAAAGACACACGGACCAATTCAACAGAATAGACAACACAGAAATAAATCCATGTATCTATAGCCAAATGATCTTTGACAAAGGTGCCCAGAACATATGTTAGAGAATGGACAACCTCTTCAATAAATGGTGCTGGGAAAACTGGTTATTCTTCTGTAGAAGAAAGAAACAAGACACCTATATTTCACCATACAACAAAATCAACTCAAAATGGATTAAAGGCTTAAATGTAAGACTTGAAACTAAAAAACTGCTAGGAGAAAACACAGGGGAAACATTCCAAGACATTGCTTTGAGCAAAAATTTTATGGAGAAGACTTTTAAAACACAGACAACAAAAGCAAAAATAAACATATGAGATTACATCAAACTAAAAAGCTTCTTCATAGCAAAAGACAGCCAACAGAGCAAAGAGACAACCAGCAGAATGGGAGAAAATATTTGCAAACTATTTATTAGACAAGAGATTAAAAATTCAGAATACACAAGGAACTTAAACAACTCAACAAAATAAATAAAAAATAAAATAAAATAATACAATTAAAAATGGACAAATGATCTGAATAGACATTTATCAAAAGAAGTCATAAAAATGGCCAACAGGCACATGAAAAAATGCTCAACATCACTAATCATCAGGAAATGCAAATTAAAACCACAACAAGATATCGTCTCACTCCGATTTGAATGGCTATTGTCAATAAGACAGAAAATAACAAATTCTGGCAAGGATGAAGAGCAAAAGGAACTCTCCTACATTTCTGGTGGGAGTGTAAATTGGTACAGCCATTGTGGAAAACAGCATGGCACTTCCTCAGAGAACTAAAACTAGATCTGCCTTATGACCCAGCTATCCCACTACTAAATATATACCCAAAGGAAATGAAATCAATATATCAAAAAGATACCTGCACTCCCATGTTCATTGCAGCACTACTCACAATAGCCAAGAGATGGAATAAACCTAAATGTCCAACAATGGATGAATGGATTAAAAAACTGTGGTATATATACATAATGGAATACTATACAGCTGTAAAATAATGATATCCTATCATTTGCAGCAACATGGATAGAACTGGAAACTGTCATGTTAACTGAAGAAAGTCAGGCATTAAAAGACAAATATTGCATGATATCACTCATATATGGAATCTAAAAAACAAAAAGTAGTTCTCATCGAAGTAGAGAGTAGAATAATGGTTACCAGAGGCTGGGGATGGGTGGGTCCAGGGTGGGGGAGGGGAGAAGAAAAAGTTGTGCACCATGGGTACAAAACTATGCTATCTACCCTAACCCCACAAATATGTACGAGCAAATGTTAAAATATTTTGAATTAAAAAAAAGAAGACATGCAAATGGCCAATGGATACATGGAAAAATGCTCAACATCACTACTTATCAGGGAAATGCAAATCAAAACCACACTGATATCATCTCACCCCAGTTAGAATGCCTATTATAAAAAAGACAAAAAATAACAAATGCTGGCAAGGATGTGGAGAAAAGGGAATTTTTATACACTGTTGGTGGGAATATAATTAGTACAGCCTTTATGGAAAACAGTATGGAGGTGTATTAGTCCATTTCTATTGCTTATAATAGGAACACCTGAAACTAAGTAATGAGCTGGAAAGTCCAAAGCCCAGGGAACACATCTGGTGAGGACCTTATTGGTTGGTGGTGACCACAATGCAGGGTGTCATATGGCAGATGGCTGAGTAGAGAGAGAGCTTCTCACGTGTTTTCCTTTTAAAGCCATCAGAACCATGTCACACCCACCATTAAACCATCAAATGGATTAGTCTATTCACTGTGGTGTGGTCCTCAAAATCTAATCACATTTTCAAACCTGCATCTTTCAGTTATCATAATAGGATTTTCCATCCACAACAGTCACAGTAGAGGTCAAGCTTTGGTGAGTTTCAGCAGACATTCATTCCACAGCAGGAGGTTCCTCAAAAAACTAAAAATAGAAGTACCACATAATCCAGCAATCCTAGTGCAGGGCATCTGTCCAAAGGAAAGAAAATTAGCATACCAAAGAGATATCTATACCCCCGTGTTTATTGTAGCACTATTCACAATAGCCAAGACATGGAATCAACTTAGGTGTCCACCAACAGATGAATAGATAAAGAAAATGTGGCATAGCAGAGTGAAGTCAGAAAGATGGCAGAATAGACAGTCTCCAGGTCACTCTCCCCCACAATCAAACAATTTACAATTAAAAGGCAAAGACTGCCAACCTGAGACTGCTGGATCTTGGGGGAAGAGGAGCAGAGATGTGCAGAGTTTGTGAAGGTGGGAGAAGCCACAGCGAGAAGAAGACACTGCTCCAACTATTTCAAGCCCCAGCCATTTTAAGACTGGCCCTGTGAAAGGTTAGAAGAAGCTAGAGTACATGGAGCAGGAGCCAGCAAAAACTGCAGCTGTGCCTTTTGGGTGAAGTTGCTTGGAGTCTGCAGGGGAGAAGAGGGCTGTGGAGCACACCATACTGGCTCCCAGGCCAGCAAGACCACTGATGGGGTTCCTGTGAACCCACATAGGAGCAGCATATAGTTGGCTGCAGCTAGCTGAAGAAAGGAACCACCCAGAGGCCAGTGAGTCACTGCGAGGAACCCCTTGCACAGCCCATCCCACAGGAAGCATTTGGAGTGCAGAATAGAGGCCAGCTGGCTGGGAAAACATTGGGGTGGAGAGTGAGCAGCTGATCTGCCTTCTGATTGGTGCAGGTCCACTCAGTGGAGACTGGACAGGGCAATAGAACAGCAGGAGGTGCAGTTTTCTGGACTCAGTCCTGGCCCACAATTTCCACACAGTCCAGGTGTATCCAACCTCACAAGACTTGGAAGCGATTAAAAGGTCAACAATTAAAATTCAATTTGCACAAAAAACCTCTCCCAGTGAATGAGCAGCAAAGCAGCAATTTACTGCAACCACAGAGTTCAAGTGCTGGTCTCCCCAAGAAGTTCCCCCAGTTTTGGAATTAACCAAAACTATACCCAGAGACAAAGCTCAGATATTAACTAGTAAAGGTCTAACATCACTAAAGAACACCTATAAAACCTGGAAGAAGTAGCAGTCCCCTCAAATACACAGGCATCAATGTAAAGATCAAGAAAGAACAGAGAAATATGACACCAACAAGGGAAACAAACCAAGCACCAACAATGGACGCAGAGGAACAGCAGATTTATGAAATGCCAATCAAATTCAGTCCAAGGAGAAACACACAAAGGCACACCATAATCAAAATATCAAAAACCGAAGAAAAAGCAAGAATACTGGAAGCAGCAAGAGAAAAGAAACACATAACATTCAATGGAGCCCCTTCAGCAGATTTCTCAGTAGAAACCTTATAAGCCAGAGAGAATTGGATGATATATTTAGAGTTCTGAAGGAAAAAGACTGTCAGCCAAGAACTCTCTATCTGGCAAAACTGACCTTGAAGGAGAAATAAAGTCTTTTCCAGACAAAAAAAAGCTAAGGTAATTCTTCAACACTAGACCTGCACTACAAGGTCTAGTGTTGTAGGGGTTCTTCAATTTGAAAGAAGATGACTCTAAGGAGCAGCAAGAAAACAACTGAAGGTATATAATTCACTAGTAAAGTAAGTTCACAGACAACCTTAGAATACTCCAATGTCATAAGGGTGTTTAAACCACTTACATTGTAAGTATGAGTTCCAAAGGACAAACCTAACAAGGTACTAACATATGCAATGACCATATAAGAAATAGGCAACATTAAAAGATGAAACTTGAAACAACAAATTGTCAAAAAGTGGGGTGTTGGGGGAATGATGCCAAAGCATAGAGTTGGCTTTGGTTTGTTCTTTTTTCTCAGATATCAATGTTAAGTTGTTATTTGTCTAAAAAAACTGTTGTAACTATAACATGTTTTTTGTAAGCCTCATGATAACTATAACATAAAAATATATAAGAGACATACTAAAAGTAACTGGTGAGAAATCAAACTACGCTGCTAGAGAAAAGACTCAATCAGGGCCAACCCCGTGGCACACTCGGGAGAGTGTGGTGCTGGGAACGCAGCAGCGCTCCCGCCGTGGGTTTGGATCCTATATAGGGATGGCTGGTGCGCTCACTGGCTGAGTGCAGTGCAGCCGGTCACAAGAAAAGACAAAAAAAAAAAAAGACTCAATCACAAAGGAAGACTTTAAGATTGGAAGAAAGATCAACAAAATGACCAGAAAAAGGAAGAAAATGGTAGTAAAAAGTCCCTATATATCAATAATAACTGTAAATGTAAGTGGATTAAATGACCCAATTAAAAGACACAGAGTGGCTCAATGGATTATAAAACAAGAACCATCAATATGCTGCCTACATGAAACTCACTTCACCTATAAGGACATACACCAACTGAAAGCAAAGAGATGGAAACAGGCATTTCATGCAAATGGAAACCAAAAAAGGAGCAGGAGTAGCTATATTTATATCAGATAAAACAGACTTCGAGCCAAGGAAAGTATTAAATGATAAAGAAAGTCATTACATAATGATAAAGGGATCAGTTCAACAAGAGGATATACCAATTCTAAATATATACACACCCAACTCTGGAGCACCCAGTTATATAAAGCAATTACTATTAGACCTAACAAGGTAAATAGACTCCAGTACAATAATAGCTGGGGACTTCAACACCCCACTTTCAGCAAAGGACAGATCATCCAGACCAAAAGTTAACCAGTAAACATCAGAATTAATCTTTACTACAGGCTGATTGGACATAACAGACATATATAGGACATTCCATCCAACAACTGCAGAATACACTTTCTTCTCAGCAGCATATGGAATGTTCTTTAGAATAGACCATATATTAGATCACAAAACAAGTTTTAACAAATTTTTAAAAAATTGAAATCATATTAACTACGTTGTCCAATTACAATGGAATAAAACTAGAAATCAACAACAAAAGGGCCACTAGAAACCATACAAATATATGGAAATTAAACAACATGCTCCTAAACAACGAATGGGTCAAAGAAGAAATCAAAAACAAAATTAAAAAATTCTTGTAGACAAGTGAAAATGAAAACACAACATACCAGAACATATGAGATATGGAGAAAGCAGTGCTAAGAGAGAAATTTATGGCAATACATGCCTACAATGAAAAAGAAGAAAGACTTCAAATAAACAACCTAATGTTACACCTCGAGGATCTGGAAAAACAAGAAAAAACCAAATCCCAAATTAGTAGAAGGAAAGAAATAAAAAAGATCAGAGCATAAATAAATGAATTAGAGATTTAAAACAATACAAAAGATTGATGAAACAAAGAGGTGGTTTTTTTAAAAGATAAACAAAATCAATAAACCTTGAGCTAGACTAACAAAGGAAAAAAGAGAGGACTCAAATAAATAAAATCAGAAATGAAAAGACATTACAACTGATACCACAGAAATACAGAGGATTAAAAGAAACTACTATGAACAACTATATGCAAGCAAACTGGAAAACCTAGAAGAAATGGATAAATTCCTGGACACATACAACTTACAAAGGTTGAATCATAGAGAACTAGAAAATGTAAACAGGCCAAGAACAAGTAATGAGATTGAGGCAGTGAGAAAAAGTCTCCCAACAAAGTCTCCCAGGACCAGATGACTTCACTGCCAAATTCTATGAAACATTTAAAGAAAAACTACTATGAATTCTTCTCAAACTCTTCCAAAAAATTGAAGAGGAGAGAAATACTTCCAAACTCATTTGATGAGGTCAACATTAATCTTATAACAAAACCAGAAAAAGACTCAACAAAAAAGGAAACTACAGACCAATATCCCTAAGTAAAACAGATCCAAAGATCCTCAATAAAATACTAGCAAAATAATCCAGCAACACATTAAAAAGATCATACACCATGATCAAGTGAGATTCGCCCTGGGATACAAAGATAGTTCAACATATGCAGATCAATAAATGTGATACATCACATCAACAGAATGAAGGAAAAAAGTATGATCATTTCAATAGATGCAGAAAAAGCATTTAATAAAATCCAACACCCTTTATGATAAAAACACTCAAGAAATAGGTATAGGAGGAATTTACCTCAACACAATAAAGGTCATGTATGACAAACCCACAGCTAATACCATACTGAATGGACAAAAATTGGAGGTTTTCCTCTAAGATCTGGAATAAGATAAGGATGCCCACGTTCCCCACTCTTATTCAACATAGTAGTGGAAGTTCTAGCCAGTGCAATATGGCAAGAGAAAGCAGCAAACTGGAAAGGAGGAAGTGCAACTATCCCTATTTGCAGATGATATGATCATATACATAGAAAACGCTAGAAACTCCACCAAAAATTTACTAGAACAAATAAATGAATTCAGTATAGTGGCAGAATAGAAAATCAACACACGAAAATCAATAGTCTTCCTCCATGCCAAAAATGAAATAGCTGAAGAAGAAATTGAGAAAGTAATCCTATTCATAATAGCTACCAAAGAAATGAAATATCTATGAGTAAATTTAACTAAGGAGGTGAAGACCTCTACAATGAAAACTATAAAACATTGGTCAAAAATATTGGAAAGGACACAAATAAATATAAAGATATCCCATGTACTTGAGTTGGAAGAATTAACATCATCAAAATGTCCATATTACCCAAAGCAATCTACGTATTTCTTGCAATCCCTATCAAAATACCAATGACATTCTTTACAGAAATAGAAAAAACTATCTTAAAATTTGTATGGAACCACAAAAATGCCATATAGCAAAAGCAATCTTGAACACAAAGAATAAAGTTGGAGACATCACACTTCCTGGTTTCAAAATATACTATAAAGCTATAGTAACCAAAACAGCATGGTACTGGTGGAAAAATAGACAAACAGACCAATGGAATAGAATAGAGTCCAGAAATAAACCCACACACTTAACACCCAATTGATTTTTGATGAAGGTGCCAAGAACATACAGTGGGGAAAGGACAGCCTCTTGAATAAATGGTGCTGGGAAAACTGGATATCCACATGCAGAAGATTGAAAGTAGACCCCTATCTCTCACCATACACAAAATCAACTCAGAATGGATCAAAGACCTAAATTTAAGACAAAAAACTAAGAAGAAAGCATAGGGGAAACATTACATGAGATGGGGTTGGGCAGTGCTTTTTTGAGTGATACTAGAAAGGCACAGGCAACTAAAGCCAAAATACACAGATGGGGCTACACCGAAATAAAAAGCTTCTGCACAGCAAGGGACACTATCAACAAAAGGAAGAGACAACCAACAGGATGGGAGAACGTGTCTGTAAACTACACATCAGACCGGTGGCTAACATCCAGAATATATAAGGAACTTAAATGTCTCAACAGCAAAAAACCAAATAATCCAATTAGAAAATGGGCAAAGGACCTGAACAGATATTTCTCAAAAGAAGACATACAAATGGCCAAAAAGCACATGAAAAAATGTTCAAAATGACTAATCATCAGGGAAATGCAAATTTAAACCACAATCACTACAGTTAGAATGGCTGAAAATAAATGCTGGTGAGAATGCAGAGAAAAGAGAACCCTCCTACATTGTTGCTGGGAATGTAAATCGGTACAAGCCAGTGTGGAAAACGGTATGGACGTTTCTCAGAGAACCAAAAATATAACTACCTTACAACCCAGCTATCCCACTACTGGGTACATACCTAAAAGAAAAGAAATAAATATATCAAAAAGCCACCGGCATCTCATGTTCATTGCAACGCTATGAGCCAAGAGATGGGGTCAACCTAAATGTCCATCCACAGATGAATGGATTAGAAAGCTGTGGTATGTGTACAAAACAGGATACTATTCAGCTACAAAAAGAAATGATATCCTATCATTTGCAGCAACATGGATGGAACTGCAAACCACCATGTTAACTGAAGTAAGTCAGGCACAAAAACATAAATACCACATGATCTCATTCATATTTGCAATCTAAAGAAAAAAAGTGGTTCTCATAGAAGTAAAGAGCAGAATAATGGTTACCAGAGGCTGGGGATGGAGGGAGCTGGGGGAAGGAGAACAGCGGACTCATGCGTACAGAACTATGCTACCTACCCTAAGCGAATCATTGTGCAGTATATGCAGGTACTGAAACAACACACTGTGCCCCACACATATGTACGAGTAAATGTTAAAAAAAAAGGAAGTTTGGTATATATACACGATGGAATACTGTTGATCCATAAGAAAGAAGGAAATCCTGTCATTCGCGGCAACATGGATGAGCCTGGAAGACATTATGTTAAGTGAAATAAGTCAGGCACAGAAGGATAAATACCACATATTCTTACTCATATGTGGGAGTAAAAAGCATAAGTTGAACTTTTAGAAGTAGTGAGTGGAACTGTGGTTACTAGAGTCAGGGAAGGGGAGTGGCGAAGGGACAGTGAGAGGGTGGTTAATGGACACGAAATTACAGCTAGACAGGAAAAATAAGTTCTAGTGCTGTAGACACTGTAGTGCTGGACATCTATTGAACCTGGAGAAACTTATGTTGAGTGAAACAAGCAAAGCGCAGAGGGATCAATACCACATGTGCTCACTCATATGTGGGAGCTAAGAGGGAAAGGAAGGCAGGAAAGAAAGACCACAGTAGAGCATTGGTCTTGCAGAGGGAGGGAACATTCCCTGGGCTACCAAAGTGGAGTTGGGGGGGAGGGGATGGGGGAGGGAGGTTGGGGGATAATTGGGTGGTTAATATTTTAATGTCACTGTGTGACAATGTTTTCATGAATCTGGCTACTTTATTGTAGAACATGTATTACGGGCACACTTATAAGTGCGAGGCTGAAGTTACACTGATCGACTTTCACGTGCAGCACATCACGCAGCTGGTGCTTCGGTTCATGCTGTTTACACTCCTCTCCCCTTGTCCCTACTGTATCCCCTGAAGTGTGAATCTTTGCAAGTCTGATTTGATTGGGGCAATCTGAGGAAATGCATGTGAAGGAGGTTTGTAGATTGTAAAACATGCTACAGACGGAACATGATATCACCATGGACTGGTTCAGCGAATCCTTTATTGAGTACCTGCTATGGGCCACGTACTGTGCTAAGAACTAGGACTGAACAGCATGGTCACCTGATTCCTACACTCAAGACATTCAGAGTCTGGGCATGGGGCAGGTGGAGTGGGAGACAATGAGCAGTTATGGCAAGTGAGGTGACACTGGTATCTAAGGACACAACAGCAGCTCAGAAGATAATCATCCAGGCAGGCGGGGGTTAGTGTTGTAGCATGGGCAGAGCATAACCAGGTAGGACAAAAATGAAAGATGCTCAAATTCAATAGTAATCAGGAGGTTACAAATTAGAACAATAATAAAATATTGTTATTATACTTGAAAAAAATTAAGATGAACAATGTCTAGTATTGGCCAGAGTATGGGGAAATGAATATTCTCATACACTATGTGTGGGACTATAAATTGGTATAGCCCATTTGCAGGGCTTATAAAAAATTAAAAATGTATACATTTTGATCCAGTAATTCTTTTTTTTCTAAAGAAATCCTAACACATATTCATAAAGAGACAGTACAGAATGTTCATTGCTGGGAATAACGAGACTTTGGAAATAAGTCGAATGTCCATTAATAGAAGAAAGAAACACCATACTGTGGAATTCCACACAGTATTGGGTAAGAATAGAAAGTGCTCCAAGAAGTATTCTTCAGGCAAAGCAGCAGTTTATAGTATGTTATTCTCAATATGAATTCATTTATGGGAAAATCCTAACAAAGTATTTATTTCTTTATGCACAAATACATGCATGTAGATATATAAAAAGGGTCTGGGAACTGATCACAGGGCTTTCTTCTGGGAAAGGGAGTAAAATTATAGGACATAAAAATTATGGCTTTTTGCTTCATATACATCAGTATTATTTCTGTAAAATAAAAAATATATTTACATTTTGAGTAATTAAAAAATAAGCAGAAATAAGTAGGGAGAGGCAGCAGTCACTGCAGGGGGGGGGGATTAGTCAGTATTTGGCAGAGAGAGTCCCTTCTGCCAGGAGCCACAGAATGTACAGAGGGTCCCTCCTACCTAAGGACGGTGCCTTCATGTGCCTGGATTCTGTCCCTTTTTGCTTTCTCGGGGGCCTCATTCCTTCCCTCATCCGCCTTTCTCTCTCGTTCGGATCCTCCTATCACCACAAACATGCTGCAGGATTTCCCACCTAAAAAAATATCTTCCTGAGACTTTATGATCCCCCTCCAACTCTCACTCCATTTCTCTGATGGAGAACCTCATTTAACGAGTGTGTTCCCGCCCCCCTGCACTTCCTTCCCACCTCCCAAGCCTGTTCCCTCCGTCAGGCTTCCATTTCCACACGGGTGAAACGTGTCAGAGTTGCTCGTGGTCGTGGCGGGCACACCCGCTGGTCTTCCCCAGTTCCGTCTTTCTCTGCCTCTAGCAGAGCTTGGCAGATGCTCGCTTCTCCTTTGGAAACATTTTCTTTACTTGGCCTCCAGGACTTTAAACCCTTCCAGTTTTCTTTCTACTTTAAGGGCTGTTTCTTCTCAGTCCTCTCTTCACAGATCTGTAAATATTGGCATCCCCAGTGCTATAGTTTGTTCTCCCAAAACTCATACTGAAGCTTGAGCCCCATCGTAACTATGTTAAGAGAGTAGGAAATTTGATCACGGTATTTGAAAGATGTGGCCTTTGGGAGGTGATTGCATTGTGAGTGTTCTGCCCTCATGAATGGGTTAATCCATTTATGGATTAATGGGTTAATGGATAAATGGGTTGTCATGGGAGTGGCACTACTGGCTTTGTGAAGAGAGCAAGTGAGCAAATTAAGATGCTCAGCCCTCTTGCTGTGTCATATTCTGAGCCACCTTGGGACCCTACAGAGAGTCCCCACCAAGAAGGCCTTCACCAGATGCACCTTTGACCTTGGAATTCCCAGCCTCCAGAACAGTCAAAAATAAGTTCTGTTTCTTTATAAATTATCCAGTTTCAGGTATTCTAAGTGACAGAAAACAGACTAATACAGCCAGTCTCTGTCCTCAGCCACATTTCTTTTTAACACTTACTCCTTAGAACAGAGGTTCTCAAAATTTTGATGTCAGAACTACTTGACGCTCTTAAAATTGTTGAGGACCTCAGAGAGCTTTTGTTTATGTGAGTTAGAGCTATCAGTATTTATCATAAGAGAAACTAAAATGGGGAAAATTTGAATAAACATTTAATTTTTAATTTATTTAAAAATAGTAATAATAAACTCATTACACATTAACATAAGTAACATTTTTCTTCTGAAAAACATATATATTTTCCAATACCCTCCTAAATTGGTGAGAAGAATGGCATTGTTTTACATTTTTGCAAATCTCTTTAATCTCTGACTTAATAGAAGACAGCTGGATTCACCTGCTTCTGCATCCAGTCTGTTGTGATATGCTGTTCTGGTGGAAGTATGTGAGGAATATATAGCCTTATACATACATGTAGGTGGTAAAGGGAGTGGCATTTTAGTGAAGGAAATGGTTAATGGGCTTCTGTGGTCAGCACCCAAGGACGTGTTCACTTGGTGAACTCGAAAACGAGTTTGTCAAGGATTGCAAACAATCCTTGAGAACGCTTGAAGTTGTGAGAACACTTTCTTGGGATGTTCCCAGGAGGCACAATATAGATAACCAAGTGGTTGAGAAGGGAGGTAACGGCCTTCTGCTCTTGAGAAAACTATAACAGAATTTATGCATTAATGCTTATCTTGCATGCACAAGCTTGCTAAATGTAATAAAAGCTGCAACAGCGGCTGGGTCGGGGCTACTTGCCTGAGAGAGCAGTGGCCCCCCGCTCTTCGCCTGCATCTAGTCTGCTGTGTCTTCCTTCGCGTCTCTGATCATTTTAATCAACATTTTAGTATCCTTTTAAGATAACTATGAATAGCCTTCTTTGATTCTTACACCAATGCTCAACAAGTGCTAGTTTCTTGAAGATGGATTAGTTGCAATGTAGGATCTGAAATTCTATTAATGAATATTTGTACCTTGTTAAATTAAAATGCATTGGTCTGTCTTGCACTTTTAATGGATCTTTTACCCATGCATGATTTTATACTTCACATACTAGTCATTTAGAAACATTGGTTCACTGGGTTATGCAGATATTCCAAATGCAGATACGTTTCATTATACAACATTAAAAAATCATATTTGTTAATATTATGTATCTCATTAGAAAACTCTTTGAGTATTANGGAAAACTGGATATCCACATGCAGAAGATTGAAAGTAGACCCCTATCTCTCACCATACACAAAATCAACTCAGAATGGATCAAAGACCTAAATTTAAGACAAAAAACTAAGAAGAAAGCATAGGGGAAACATTACATGAGATGGGGTTGGGCAGTGCTTTTTTGAGTGATACTAGAAAGGCACAGGCAACTAAAGCCAAAATACACAGATGGGGCTACACCGAAATAAAAAGCTTCTGCACAGCAAGGGACACTATCAACAAAAGGAAGAGACAACCAACAGGATGGGAGAACGTGTCTGTAAACTACACATCAGACCGGTGGCTAACATCCAGAATATATAAGGAACTTAAATGTCTCAACAGCAAAAAACCAAATAATCCAATTAGAAAATGGGCAAAGGACCTGAACAGATATTTCTCAAAAGAAGACATACAAATGGCCAAAAAGCACATGAAAAAATGTTCAAAATGACTAATCATCAGGGAAATGCAAATTTAAACCACAATCACTACAGTTAGAATGGCTGAAAATAAATGCTGGTGAGAATGCAGAGAAAAGAGAACCCTCCTACATTGTTGCTGGGAATGTAAATCGGTACAAGCCAGTGTGGAAAACGGTATGGACGTTTCTCAGAGAACCAAAAATATAACTACCTTACAACCCAGCTATCCCACTACTGGGTACATACCTAAAAGAAAAGAAATAAATATATCAAAAAGCCACCGGCATCTCATGTTCATTGCAACGCTATGAGCCAAGAGATGGGGTCAACCTAAATGTCCATCCACAGATGAATGGATTAGAAAGCTGTGGTATGTGTACAAAACAGGATACTATTCAGCTACAAAAAGAAATGATATCCTATCATTTGCAGCAACATGGATGGAACTGCAAGCCACCATGTTAACTGAAGTAAGTCAGGCACAAAAACATAAATACCACATGATCTCATTCATATTTGCAATCTAAAGAAAAAAAGTGGTTCTCATAGAAGTAAAGAGCAGAATAATGGTTACCAGAGGCTGGGGATGGAGGGAGCTGGGGGAAGGAGAACAGCGGACTCATGCGTACAGAACTATGCTACCTACCCTAAGCGAATCATTGTGCAGTATATGCAGGTACTGAAACAACACACTGTGCCCCACACATATGTACGAGTAAATGTTAAAAAAAAAGGAAGTTTGGTATATATACACGATGGAATACTGTTGATCCATAAGAAAGAAGGAAATCCTGTCATTCGCGGCAACATGGATGAGCCTGGAAGACATTATGTTAAGTGAAATAAGTCAGGCACAGAAGGATAAATACCACATATTCTTACTCATATGTGGGAGTAAAAAGCATAAGTTGAACTTTTAGAAGTAGTGAGTGGAACTGTGGTTACTAGAGTCAGGGAAGGGGAGTGGCGAAGGGACAGTGAGAGGGTGGTTAATGGACACGAAATTACAGCTAGACAGGAAAAATAAGTTCTAGTGCTGTAGACACTGTAGTGCTGGACATCTATAAATAACAATAACGTAGTCTATGTTCCCAAATGGCTAGAAGAGAGGAGATCCAATGTTCTCATCACAAAGGAAGATGGAATTTTGCAATGATGAATATGCTAATTACCCTGATTTGATCTCACATTGTACATGTTTTGAAATATAACTCTGTACCCCATAAATATGTACAATCACTACATTTCAATTAAAAAAATAAATTTCTTTAAAAATAAAAAAGATGTTGAAAAAATCCAACCCAAACAAAATAAAACTGAAACCATGTTTACCTCCTATGCTGACTCGAAGCAGAACCTTTTTTGGAGAGGGTCGCAGTTTCCCCCAAGGCTCAGCAGCCTGTCAGAGGTCTTCGGGATAAGCCAGCTGTCACATGATTCAGGCAATAGAGATGTATCATGTTCTGGTCAAGTTTCTGAGTCCATTTTTGGCTCTTTCTTGAGTCACAGCTAGTTTGGGTGTAATATGTGAGGCCTGGTTTAATTGAGTCTTAGAGAATGTCACAAAATAGATGGGCTTGGGGGGCTAGTGGCAGGGCGGTGAGAGACCAAGGGCAAGAGTGCGGATCAGGATAAAACTGGGTACCGTAGAGACTAGACAGGCTTTATGTAGGGGCCTTTGCTGCTAGGAAGTTTTAAGAAAAGGGGAGATAGTTTTCTTTCTGATGGGGACAGAGGTCAGGCCAGCATGGGGCCAGGGAAATGGATTAAGGACCTTTTAAAATTCCTTCCAGTCCCTTGACACTAGCTGCATCCCACAGCCCCGTGTAGCCTCTAACCTAACTCACCTCATCACAGAACAAACAAGATTCAGCCCAGAGAGTGATAAACATGCAGGAAATGGCTCTGTACTCAGAGAGACCGGCAATGGGCTAATTATACAGGCGTGAGGATGACTGTGAAGGAGGCCCAAGGATTTCAGACATGACAGGCTTAGCAGGACAGCACGATAAATTTTGAGTTTGGAGCAGCAAAACAGTCCAGGGCAATAGACTTCATGGGCACTGTGTTCAGGAATTCACGAGCTGCCAGACTCAGACGAGGCGTCCTAGCTGGTAGGTTAACCTGCCACCAAAGTCTCTTGCTCGGCTGTTCTCTGAGCTTGGAGCAGTTATAACTCTCTCCACCCTGGCTTTTCTCAGCACCGGAGTTGATGCTAGGCCACTGTATTAGGGTAAGCGTCAAACCATTGTAAAACAGAGATTTAAGGCTGTGTGGATGCTTATAAACCTGAAAGGATCAGTTGTGGCACAAAAGGTTGTTTTAAGGACGTAAACAGCGTTTTTCAAAGCATGCTCCGTGAAACACCAGTTTCTTGAGATGTATCTTTCTTATAAAACACATACAGATTGTACATAGTTCTGTGGTCAAATAAATTTAGGAAATGTTTCATATTGTACCTCCTTTTGAAGATATATAAAGCTTTTCAGCATATTAAAGGCTCTGATAAGCCTCATACCAAATAAACTTGTTTGCCTTTATTTAAACTAGCATTTCCAAAACTTATTTGACTTGATAAATCTTTTTTTAAAAATGTGTGTCATACCCTTAATATCTTGTGGAACTACTATTTCACAGAACAGTTTTTGAAGAATATTGATGAATTATCTCTGTGACTTGTATTTGAGCACTGAGATGGCCTAAAATCTTAGATTCAGCTGGTTACCAGAATTCTACTAGAGACATTTGGAGGGTGTTCAATTACTTTGACCAACCTAGGTTGCAAAATTACATCATTCTGGACAAAAATTCACATCAAAGTTCAATTTAAATATTATTAACCAAATTCACTTGTTAGCAAATATCCCCTTTGTTTTATTCTTTCTACTTGGTTACTGAATTGATCATTTCTTTTGAAATTCATTTTTTTTTCAGTTTGTTCACTGTGTGGCTAATGTTTTAATGTTGGTTATGTGGTTAATTTTTTTTATTTTCATTTTTATTATTTATTTATTTTTATTATGAATATTCATGAAATACAAAGCTGATTGTCACCCCTTGTGCCCATGATGTGAAGGCCAGATTCCTACTGGCAGCATACCCATTACTGGGAATTATTTTTGTACCCCGTGTCCCCCGCCCAAACTGTGGTACATATACACCATGGAATACTACTCTCCCATAAAAAAAAAAAAAGAATGAAATATTCCCATTTGCAACAACATGGATGAACCTGGAGAAACTTATGTTGAGTGAAACAAGCAAAGCGCAGAGGGATCAATACCACATGTGCTCACTCATATGTGGGAGCTAAGAGGGAAAGGAAGGCAGGAAAGAAAGACCACAGTAGAGCATTGGTCTTGCAGAGGGAGGGAACATTCCCTGGGCTACCAAAGTGGAGTTGGGGGGGAGGGGATGGGGGAGGGAGGTTGGGGGATAATTGGGTGGTTAATATTTTAATGTCACTGTGTGACAATGTTTTCATGAATCTGGCTACTTTATTGTAGAACATGTATTACGGGCACACTTATAAGTGCGAGGCTGAAGTTACACTGATCGACTTTCACGTGCAGCACATCACGCAGCTGGTGCTTCGGTTCATGCTGTTTACACTCCTCTCCCCTTGTCCCTACTGTATCCCCTGAAGTGTGAATCTTTGCAAGTCTGATTTGATTGGGGCAATCTGAGGAAATGCATGTGAAGGAGGTTTGTAGATTGTAAAACATGCTACAGACGGAACATGATATCACCATGGACTGGTTCAGCGAATCCTTTATTGAGTACCTGCTATGGGCCACGTACTGTGCTAAGAACTAGGACTGAACAGCATGGTCACCTGATTCCTACACTCAAGACATTCAGAGTCTGGGCATGGGGCAGGTGGAGTGGGAGACAATGAGCAGTTATGGCAAGTGAGGTGACACTGGTATCTAAGGACACAACAGCAGCTCAGAAGATAATCATCCAGGCAGGCGGGGGTTAGTGTTGTAGCATGGGCAGAGCATAACCAGGTAGGACAAAAATGAAAGATGCTCAAATTCAATAGTAATCAGGAGGTTACAAATTAGAACAATAATAAAATATTGTTATTATACTTGAAAAAAATTAAGATGAACAATTTCTAGTATTGGCCAGAGTATGGGGAAATGAATATTCTCATACACTATGTGTGGGACTATAAATTGGTATAGCCCATTTGCAGGGCTTATAAAAAATTAAAAATGTATACATTTTGATCCAGTAATTCTTTTTTTTCTAAAGAAATCCTAACACATATTCATAAAGAGACAGTACAGAATGTTCATTGCTGGGAATAACGAGACTTTGGAAATAAGTCGAATGTCCATTAATAGAAGAAAGAAACACCATACTGTGGAATTCCACACAGTATTGGGTAAGAATAGAAAGTGCTCCAAGAAGTATTCTTCAGGCAAAGCAGCAGTTTATAGTATGTTATTCTCAATATGAATTCATTTATGGGAAAATCCTAACAAAGTATTTATTTCTTTATGCACAAATACATGCATGTAGATATATAAAAAGGGTCTGGGAACTGATCACAGGGCTTTCTTCTGGGAAAGGGAGTAAAATTATAGGACATAAAAATTATGGCTTTTTGCTTCATATACATCAGTATTATTTCTGTAAAATAAAAAATATATTTACATTTTGAGTAATTAAAAAATAAGCAGAAATAAGTAGGGAGAGGCAGCAGTCACTGCAGGGGGGGGGGGGTTAGTCAGTATTTGGCAGAGAGAGTCCCTTCTGCCAGGAGCCACAGAATGTACAGAGGGTCCCTCCTACCTAAGGACGGTGCCTTCATGTGCCTGGATTCTGTCCCTTTTTGCTTTCTCGGGGGCCTCATTCCTTCCCTCATCCGCCTTTCTCTCTCGTTCGGATCCTCCTATCACCACAAACATGCTGCAGGATTTCCCACCTAAAAAAATATCTTCCTGAGACTTTATGATCCCCCTCCAACTCTCACTCCATTTCTCTGATGGAGAACCTCATTTAACGAGTGTGTTCCCGCCCCCCTGCACTTCCTTCCCACCTCCCAAGCCTGTTCCCTCCGTCAGGCTTCCATTTCCACACGGGTGAAACGTGTCAGAGTTGCTCGTGGTCGTGGCGGGCACACCCGCTGGTCTTCCCCAGTTCCGTCTTTCTCTGCCTCTAGCAGAGCTTGGCAGATGCTCGCTTCTCCTTTGGAAACATTTTCTTTACTTGGCCTCCAGGACTTTAAACCCTTCCAGTTTTCTTTCTACTTTAAGGGCTGTTTCTTCTCAGTCCTCTTTTCACAGATCTGTAAATATTGGCATCCCCAGTGCTATAGTTTGTTCTCCCAAAACTCATACTGAAGCTTGAGCCCCATCGTAACTATGTTAAGAGAGTAGGAAATTTGATCACGGTATTTGAAAGATGTGGCCTTTGGGAGGTGATTGCATTGTGAGTGTTCTGCCCTCATGAATGGGTTAATCCATTTATGGATTAATGGGTTAATGGATAAATGGGTTGTCATGGGAGTGGCACTACTGGCTTTGTGAAGAGAGCAAGTGAGCAAATTAAGATGCTCAGCCCTCTTGCTGTGTCATATTCTGAGCCACCTTGGGACCCTACAGAGAGTCCCCACCAAGAAGGCCTTCACCAGATGCACCTTTGACCTTGGAATTCCCAGCCTCCAGAACAGTCAAAAATAAGTTCTGTTTCTTTATAAATTATCCAGTTTCAGGTATTCTAAGTGACAGAAAACAGACTAATACAGCCAGTCTCTGTCCTCAGCCACATTTCTTTTTAACACTTACTCCTTAGAACAGAGGTTCTCAAAATTTTGATGTCAGAACTACTTGACGCTCTTAAAATTGTTGAGGACCTCAGAGAGCTTTTGTTTATGTGAGTTAGAGCTATCAGTATTTATCATAAGAGAAACTAAAATGGGGAAAATTTGAATAAACATTTAATTTTTAATTTATTTAAAAATAGTAATAATAAACTCATTACACATTAACATAAGTAACATTTTTCTTCTGAAAAACATATATATTTTCCAATACCCTCCTAAATTGGTGAGAAGAATGGCATTGTTTTACATTTTTGCAAATCTCTTTAATCTCTGACTTAATAGAAGACAGCTGGATTCACCTGCTTCTGCATCCAGTCTGTTGTGATATGCTGTTCTGGTGGAAGTATGTGAGGAATATATAGCCTTATACATACATGTAGGTGGTAAAGGGAGTGGCATTTTAGTGAAGGAAATGGTTAATGGGCTTCTGTGGTCAGCACCCAAGGACGTGTTCACTTGGTGAACTCGAAAACGAGTTTGTCAAGGATTGCAAACAATCCTTGAGAACGCTTGAAGTTGTGAGAACACTTTCTTGGGATGTTCCCAGGAGGCACAATATAGATAACCAAGTGGTTGAGAAGGGAGGTAACGGCCTTCTGCTCTTGAGAAAACTATAACAGAATTTATGCATTAATGCTTATCTTGCATGCACAAGCTTGCTAAATGTAATAAAAGCTGCAACAGCGGCTGGGTCGGGGCTACTTGCCTGAGAGAGCAGTGGCCCCCCGCTCTTCACCTGCATCTAGTCTGCTGTGTCTTCCTTCGCGTCTCTGATCATTTTAATCAACATTTTAGTATCCTTTTAAGATAACTATGAATAGCCTTCTTTGATTCTTACACCAATGCTCAACAAGTGCTAGTTTCTTGAAGATGGATTAGTTGCAATGTAGGATCTGAAATTCTATTAATGAATATTTGTACCTTGTTAAATTAAAATGCATTGGTCTGTCTTGCACTTTTAATGGATCTTTTACCCATGCATGATTTTATACTTCACATACTAGTCATTTAGAAACATTGGTTCACTGGGTTATGCAGATATTCCAAATGCAGATACGTTTCATTATACAACATTAAAAAATCATATTTGTTAATATTATGTATCTCATTAGAAAACTCTTTGAGTATTAGGAAGCTGTCAAGTTCATAGAATATATAAATTTTCCAAAATTCAAAATTTTTGAAAGATCAAATTTTATGATTAAAAACCAATACTGCCAGTTATTTTCCTTGAAGTGACAAGCTTATTTCATTCATTTTAGATAAAACATATGCCATATATCCAAGTCTGAAAAACCATAGTTTATTATCCAGCCCTTTTTCAATAAAAACTAATTCAGTTCTCAACTCATCTACACAAGTGATTTTCCTTAAGACAATGGTCATACTTTGTTATGCAGCAGAAGGGCTTTATGCATATTTTGCATTTCACCAGGTTAAATTATTAAAAAATTGTGTACTTAATTTAATAAAGTTTATATATATATATAGCAATATATATATATTGCTTCATAGGTGACATTAAGGGAAGATGCCCCCTCTTGTTTTATTTAAACTGGGAGTGCATGGAGGTGAAGAACACAACGACTACTAAAATGGTTTGGTGCCAGAGCTTTGATTTATGGTAACGTGCTGGCAGTTTTACCTCCCATTGCTTTTGTTCCATCAGTAAAAATGGCTACACAGTGAAAAGGCAAATAATGTTTTAGCACTGTTCTGAAGATAGTTTTAACCTTGTGGACCTCCTGAAAGGGTCTTTGAGAACCTGCCGGAGTCCATGGGGCATGCTCGGAGAACCACTGCTGTGGATTCCATCCCCCTCCAATCAGCCTCACCCAAATTCAGATGACCAACTCTCAGGTTAATTATTTGTTTTGCAAAGTATAACAGGGCTAATCATTTGCAATTATATCACATGTAATTTGTGAATAATGGATTTAATAAGGATATTAAGCCCATTAGTGTTTAGTACTTACATGTCTTTTTTTTAAAAGATAAAATTAGGTTAGCAAATCTTAGCTGCAAATCCCTACTGTCCAATTTTCTGGTTTTAATGCCCCGAGAGACTTGGTTCAGAGTTATACACTGCTTTCCAAAATTGTTCTCTCATACAACATCTAATGGATGGGAGAGAATAGATAATCTTTAACACTCAGATTCTAGGACACCTCTCATCACAAATGTGTTTAAATGTCCTTGAAGAGAATTACTGTGTCACTTGTAACAACGGCATTGTCTATTTCTTTCTAAGCATTTGCTGTATCTCTGGACCAATATGGCAAGTTTTAGCCAGAGGCAGAGAAAGCAATATTTATGCAAGAAAATTCCATCTGGCTTGCACTCTCTTATATTGACCAGCTGATCTCACGTGTATCTCTCCAGCTTGTTATGGTAATTTTGGTAACTGCTTTTGGTTCATTTGGCTTTCACGACTTTTGACGGCTAACTTCCACTTCTT
>NW_007731173.1:50610-52186 GCF_000696425.1 Galeopterus variegatus
GCTCTGGAATTTTAGATATTGCTTTCAGATAAGAAATCCTTTTTTTTCTAAGTTTTTGTATGGTTTCCCATCCTTTTACGTGTGTTCCTGGAACTTGGCTTTTTAATTTAAGTAGGACTTTCCTGTTAAATGAATTGCTTTTGAAAGTGATATGAACATGAAGTACTATTTTTAGTTTTTAAAAATACTTTTCTTCCCAGTTAGAGTTATAGTTCTTTCTCCCTATTGCCAGGCTCCCAAATCCATGGAGACTTTTTTTCCTGCTTTTGACCTATTCAATTTCTTCCTGAATTGCACTTAAAAAACCACAATACATTTTAAGGAATATTACTTACTGAATTTTTTGAGGCCCAGGACTGAAGAGAATAGATTTTCCTAACATCGACTCAACTGATGGGAACTAAAGATTTATAAAACTTGGGGGTTATGTTTGTCTTTTAACGTGTGCACATAATTTCAATTAGAGTTATATTCATCTCATGAAAGAGATATTAAATTTTAGAGGATAAAGAGTGTCGCAGAAAAAGGAAAGAAAACATCTTCTCTCTTTTATTGCATCTTTGTGCTTTCGTGAGGTGCATTTTTTCAAAGAACACTGTTCATACACAGCAGGAGGCTGATCACAGGTAACAGAAAACACATTCCAGAGATTTGGTTGAATATTCATTCAAATCCATCACTTCTGTCCTTTGCTGATAAGCAGTTGGACTCAAGGGACATCTGCCCAAAATGCCCCTGGATACTGCCTACACCTCTCACAGGTGCTGCTTCTAGGTCAATATTCTTTTTTTTTTTTTTCCTTTTTTGTCTTTTTTCGTGACCGGCAATGGATTGCAACCCTCAGTGNCCCCCAGCTTTAAAGAACCTCTCTATTATTCAGCCTTGGCCTGCAGAACTCCACTGCCTGTGCCAACTCCTGGTCCTACCTTCAGAAGAAGGGGATCCTGACAGCCACAAATGCTCGACTTAGATGTGGTTGGGTTCAGGTGGGGTTTTTTGTTAAGAATCTGGTGTCCCCTGTTTTCCTCTCTGGGTTTTACTGTGGAGGGCAGCAATAGAGTACCACTCTTATTTAATAGTTCGTCAAGCACTCGACACCTCACAGTGCAAGGCTTACTGTGGACGAGCCACCTTTCATGGGCAGTAACCCTGCCCCTGGCCAAGCATGGTTTTGAGAACACTGCAGGCTCTGACACATAAAATTAGCCATTTCTTGTCTCAAGAGATAGGTTAGTTAAGGGGCGGAGGAAGGCATATTTGATGGGGAGAAACAGGAACATCTCTCCCCAACACCTTCTTCCAAGGCTTCTAAACCAAGTAGCATCATAAAGTGGGATCATGTTGCCCTATTACTGCCAAACTTGAACATTAAAGAGAACTTCAGAGATCACCTGGCCCAACTCAACTTCATCATGCAAATGAGGTCCAGGGATGCTAAATGCTGCACCTGTAATCATACAGAGCAGGCACTCTTGCAGATCCAAGTTACAGACTTCCTTCCACTCCATTACATCGGCTCTGGAATTTTAGATATTGCTTTCAGATAAGAAATCCTTTTTTTTCTAAGTTTTTGTAT
>NW_007731173.1:53999-54865 GCF_000696425.1 Galeopterus variegatus
GACGGTATATGCGATGGTTTGGCGGTAACTACTGCTGTAAGAGACATGCTGAGTGGTGAGGAGTACGGAGTGTCACGCTGCCTGTGTTTTTGCTTAGTGGGAGAATTCACTGCAACTGAGATTCTACACAGAGAATTTCCTTTCCCATCAAAATGAGTTGGATACATCCTTTCCTAGCCAGCTGAGCAGCAGCGAGCACAGGCCTGGTGTACAGAAACAGCTGGCACCCAGAACACTCTGAGAGACAACTGGGTTGCCTGGGGCCCCAGAAACACCAGAAAGAAAAGTCCCTGTGGGGTAGATGAGCAACCAGCTGTGGTGTGCACCTGCTTAGAAATGCAACAGATGAGGACAATACTTACAGTCAACGTTGAGCAAGTTGCATAAGCAGACCATGAGTTTTTGTAAATAGCAATACAGGTCCTAATACAAAAAGATGCTGTGTCAACACAGGCTAGCTCAGAATAGAGATGATTTTCACATAAGCCACGCCTAGACAGCTGCTAACTTTGTGAGATGGTGTCAGAATTTCTCTGCATAACACTTGTAAGAGCTGCAAACTCTCTGTGCCTGCAGACTCCTACCTTTCCTCTTCCTTTCACTGTACTGCCATACTTCTAAAGAAGGTCCTGCTGCCTGCTGGCCTCTGATCAGGACGATGGGTTGAAACTGCTGCAGGACTAGGGAACTGGTGGGTTTTATGTCGATAAGAGAGTAAACCCCTAGGCTGAGGACAGAACAGATGCAGAAAGGAGAGAAAGGTGGGCTCCCCCGACACCCCCCAACAAAAACTAAAAACAACTGAACAGAGTCTGCTTGGGAGCAGGAGCTAAGTTTGAGTGGAGTTTGGGGGAGAATTAATATTA
>NW_007731173.1:55180-60175 GCF_000696425.1 Galeopterus variegatus
TTTTTTTTTTTTTTTTTTTTTTTTTTTTTTTTTACATGATTAAGCTTGAAAACGTACACCTAAACTTGAGAATGCATCTTCTCTGCTTTCCCTATATTTGCAGGTGATTCTTACGTAAATATGAGTACATTTTCCTGAAGGTTGGTGACCTTTCCTAGTTTCTTCTCTACCCCTTTTATCACTCCAGTCTCCTAAATCCTTTAGGGTTTGGTCACCTTGCCTTACATCCCCAAAGGAGGTGGCTGGTGATGCTTTCCATGAACCCCGTGGCTCTGCGTGACACCTGTCTTTGGCACATCTGTCTTGTGTTGTTATTGTCTGTCCATCTGTCTCATCTGCCTTACTTGATTGTAACTGACTGACTGCAGAGATGGGACAAGCCTTACCTTCAAAACACCTATAACATCTGTGCCTGATTAGGCGGTGTGATGGTTAATTTTAGGTGTCAACTTGACTGGATTAAGGAATACCTAGAGAACTGGTAAAGCATTATTTTTGAGTGTGTCTGTGGGGGTGTTTCTAGGGGAGATTGGCAGGTGAGTCTGGTCTGAGTGAGCTAAGTGGGGAAGATCCACCCCCACTGTGGGTGGGCACCATCCAATGGCCGGGGGCTGGGTAGAACAGAAACCGAGCCATGGTGAATTGGTCCCTCTCTCCTGGAGCTGGGATACACTGTTCTTCTCCTGCCCTTGGACATCAGAATTCCAGGCTCTCCAGCCTTTGGACTCCAGGACTTAAAACAGGTTCTCAGGCCTTTGGACTTGGAGGTCTCCGGCTTGCAGACAGCCTGTCATTGGACTTCTCAGCCTCCATAATCACAGGAGCCAATTCCCTTAATAAATCTCCTCTCATATATCTACATATAGATTTATATCCTGGTGGTTCTGTCTCTCTGGAGAACCCTGACTAATACAGGTGATAAGTGTTTAATAGGTACTATTAAAGTGAGTGAGTAAAGATAATAGTCAGATCAGTTATTTATGGTATGCAATGTCCTTTGTTAGGCAAAAAAATTGCATGTTAGAACTGTAAGTAGCTGTCCCTTGCGTGTTTCTGCTCCTTACGGATTTGGGTAAATCAGGCCCCGTGCACACTTGCCATCCCACAGTTTTCATGGCATATCTCATGGTCTTTTCTGGCTTTCTGGTGTTGCTGCCTGAGTTGGAAATGGTTTCCTTCCAGTTCTGTCCTGCCTTCGGACCTAAAAGCAAGGATCTGCCCTTTCTCTTTTTTTATACAAGGAAGTCATTCCTCTGCCATATTCCTTATGCTTATTAACATATAAAAATATCTGGGGGATGTTGGGGGAGAAATTACCTCTCATTTCTGTGGCTTTCTACCATGCAAAAGGGACACTTGCAAAGTCTCACCAGCATCACAGGTGACCCTGCCAGGTGTAGGCCTGGGAAGCACAGCCCAGGCCCCAGGTCAGCACTCAGTCACGCGTAGTGAGCTGGGTTTGTGTGTCCCTCACACTCGTCATGTGTGGTCTCTACCTACAAACCCAGAGCACTAAAGCCAGGATGACTCCAGGCCTTGAGACTTGCCAGTTAATTTTAGCCATTACCTTTATAACTATTCATTTCTGAGAGAAAATAATCAAGTAAACTTTGTCCCTTGAATCAGAAAAATTCAGTGATGCATTTGAACATTTTCCACCAGAGATAAACTATAGACTCCCCTGCAGAAGGAATATTCCCTTCCTGCTGGCTCTGGTAAAATACAATTTGCATTACATCCTACCACATGGTGGACGAATGCGATGTCAGTGGTGGCTTTTGTTGTGCGTCATTCATGTTCTATCAGCAATTCCTAATAATTCTCATTGCATCTTGGGGGCAAGCCCCATTTCCTGTCTTTCCTTGCACGGCTGTGTTGAAGGGCTTGAGGGTGTGCAAACACACATACCGGCTAGTAGAGTCCAGAAATCCAGTGACACCAGAGAGTTGGGGCCAGTCCAGCTCATCAGTAAGAGCTGTTGGTAAATTGAGGAAGGAGTCCTAAAGAAAAAATAAAATAGGGGTTATGAAAATGGTAGTAAGAATATGTATTGCCTAAGCATTGCTCTCTGTCTCTCACTCACTCTCAGTCTCTCTCTGTAAGGGCTTTTGGCATTTAAGGCAGATGCCTGCCTCATTAACTTGAAGCATCATCAGAGGATTCACAGTGGTCAGCCTCACTGCGAACTGGCTCCTGTGTAACCGGGGAAACATACGGCATCTCAAACATCTGAGAGGGATGCTTCATACATGGGTAAACTTTCCACTCTTAGAAATTTTCTGAGATTTTCTCTATTTTTCAGTCTAGATCATCAGATAGTCAATTGCCTGTCAAGTAATTACCCTGAAAAATAATACTCAAGAGCCCAGCAAAAGTACCCTCCCTGGGTTCAAAGCTCTGCTCTCAGCCAATAAGGTGGTGCCCATGACCTTCTTGGGGGTCTCAAATACTTTTGAGAATCTAATTATGGCTCCTTTCCGTACAAAAATGCACATGTACTCAACATGGCCTATGATTCCAGGGTGCCCATGACCTTCTTGGGGGTCTCAAATACTTTTGAGAATCTAATTATGGCTCCTTTCCTTACAAAAATGCACATGTACTCAACATGGCCTATGATTCCAGGAGGTTCACAGACACCCTGCAGTAGTTCGTCAAGAACCCCTGACTTGGAGTGTTGACAAAACTAGGATTCGTTTGAACCATATTTCTATGGCTGGTGCAGAATCACAGAAGAAAAGTTTGGTTATCTGTATCTGTGACCTCTCCTTGTTCCCATTATGCATGACCCCTGGGACAAATCCATCCTGTGTTTTAATTTCTAGAAAAGGCTTATATAAACTGATGTGTTTGGAATAAGGCTGCCAGATTTATTAAATAAAAATACAGGATGCCCAGTTAAATTTGAATTTCAGGCAAACAGGAATAACTTCTGGTATAAATATGTCCCATGCAATGGTTGGAGCATACTAAAAAAGTTTACTAGAAGAAGTTATTCGTTATTTATCTGAAATTCAAATTTAACTGGTTATTTTACCTGGGAATCTTACTTTGGATAAAGACTCTAAAAGATATATTCCCTTTTTGCCTTGGTTGACAGGAAACCTCAGTGAGTGGTTGCAGGAAGCCCTTGCATTTTTCAGCATTGGAAACCCATGCTTCTTTTGGATAAACATGAAAACCTCAAGTCCTCCTGTAATGCTGTTTTAAAATTTAAAATACATTAAAGGTGATATTTAAAGGCAAATCACATCAAAGCAAGTGCAGTTTGAAACAGTTTTTCAGCTGGCGTATGCTCCTGCCTTCTGGACGCTTCCTCACCCATGAGGATTCTCGCCCTGTCTCCTAAAGAGAAGCTGAGCTGGTCACCATGAAGGAAAGAAAAGCCACACTTCTCCTGCAATAACCCTTGAAAGAATGTCTTTATTGCTCCTTCTGATTACAAAGTAGTACATGTGTGTTAGAAAAATTCAAGCGTTATAGTAATAACGTAGAAACGAAAGCCCCCATCAACTTCCCCTAAGAAATAACTAGTGTGAGGCAAACACTGTTAATAGGTAATATACATGTACACACACACGTATAACGTCCTAGCATGAGTCTTTAAACTTGGAAAAACTCAAGTAGTATTCCTACTGTCAGAGGGATAGCTAATGAGTACTCAAAATAAATAAAATACAAATTTATATTTCTCAGTTGTGGACTGTTAGGGGTTGAGTGATTTCCCCCCCAAGCTGGAGTCGGACGGGCCCCTAATCCAATGTGAGTGCTCATTGTGAGAAGAGGAGGAAGAGACACAGGAATGAAGACACAGGAGAAGTCCCCGAGATGGGGAAGGCAGAGGTTGGAGGAAGCTTCTGCAGCCCAGGGACGTCGAGGGCTGCCAGCATCACCAGACGCCCGAAAAGAGGCGCGGGACAGACTCTCCCCCAGACCCCCCAGGAGGAACCCCCTCTGCCAACATCTCGATCTCGGGCTTGCAGCCTCCAGGACTCTGAGACCACAAACCTCTGCTGTTTGAAGCCAGTTTGTGGTAATTTGATACGAAAGCCTGAGGAAACTAACACATGGCCTGAATCGGGCAACTTGCTTGCAGTTCTCACTATCCAAGGGACTAACCTGTGAACCCGTCTACTATGTTGACTAACATGTCAAAGTAAGTCAGAGAACAACAAGTGCATTCACACACGGCAGTTTCCCTTGTTGCCTCTGAGCTTCCTCGGCTGCTCCTTCCACATGGCGATCTTGAGACCCCATCCCGACTCTCATCCCAAGTGTGATTTCCAGCACGTGGGGGCTGGAAGTGGGAAGGTGGCCGGGAAGGATGGCTTCCTGGGATACACCTGTGTTCACGATGGTTTACCCCCTTCATAGCAGGAGAAACAGACACATCGAAAGGAGGCTCCCAACAGATCTCGGAGGGCATTGCAGTTCCAGTGACTGGCACATTGCCACCCCTTATGACACCACCATTTTATGCTCAAAACTCCACTATTACTGCAACTTGGCTACTCTCTGTTTTGACTTCTATTTCTCCTGCCTCTATAAAGCAAACCTTTTCTCTGCTTTTTATCTCATTTTTTACTCTACATCTTTCTGTTTACAATGTGTGTTTGCTGTACGTCTTGAGAGTATTCAACTGCTAGAGAACACAGGAAAAACAAACAGAATGGATGAAACTCATAAGATGTGTAAGCAGAGGTGGTGAGTAACCAGGCAGCCTGTGAGATGTGGGCAGAATTCATGAGCTGTGTTAAGCAAGCCAGTGACCTGTAAAGCACGTTAAAAGAAGGACGCATTCCTCCCCACCCCAGTCCCTCACCCCTTTCTCTATTATCTTCACAATGGCAGCCAGCGAACCAGGTTTCTGGTCCTAGAAGGGCCTGCTCTCCCTTTTGCAGGAAAGAGTTAGCCAAGAACTCTGCCTAAAAACATAGGGAAAGGGCTTTGCTCTAGGAATTAGGAGATCTGTCTTCTATGTCTGGCTGTACAAAT
>NW_007731173.1:60576-62372 GCF_000696425.1 Galeopterus variegatus
TAGGGAAAGGGCTTTGCTCTAGGAATTAGGAGATCTGTCTTCTATGTCTGGCTGTACAAATACAAGAAGAAATAAAAACCAAGGAAACTCCACGATTCAGACACTACACCATTGGAAATTCGTTCCATACACCATGCAGCCCCTAGTTTCAAGCAGGGATGGTGGTAAAGTTTTCGTGTCTGGTGGGGGAAGAGGAGATGTTGAGGGTAGGATAGGTGTAGAAACGGGAGGCAAGCTTGTCTCGGGAAGTGGGATACATGTCTTTAGCTTTCTCCAAGCTCAGTCCCTCTGGATCAACCTGATGAGATGGATCTTAATTCTGGGAGATTCCTGGAATCCCTGCTGCTATCCAGGAAGCCCCCGTCAGCCCTGGAGTCACTCCCATCAGTATTTAAGCTGGAGTGTGGACAGCGGCTGGTGCTGAATAGCAGCTGGGGCCAGGATGAGTTTACATTCCTTAGCTGGAGCCCTGGAAGGCCAGCTGCATAGGTTTATCTGGTCTTTTGATGAACTTCAAAATAATGCAAACCTGCATTTTCTTGGTTAAATATTTTAGACTTCACTTATGGTGGTTATGGAGAAGTTTTACTGTTATTAGCTGTGCAAAATCAGGGAAGATGTAGATTTGACAGCATCTCAGTTTCAGTATCTATGATGGCTATAGGAATATCACCCTGTCTACTTCCACAGAACTGTTGGGAAGATCAAAAGACATAGTGAGAAGCAGGCTGACAAGTTGGAGGCTCTATAACATGTAAAACATCATGTTTAGGGTGGACCATCCTTAGAAGTGGATTTTCCCAATGTAAGAGGAGCTAAGTTTATTGCCAGGTAATAGAGAAGATTTGAGCAGACCATTGGAAGCCTTGACATATTTTTTCTTCCTTAGTAAATTCTGAAAAGTAACAGCCATTAATAGCAAGTGTTTTATAGACCATAGCAAAGACAGAATGTTTAAGTCATATCACATTAAGCACTAAAAGCCTTATTCACGCAACATTATACTCAAGATATTTCAGAAATTTAAGACAGAAAAAATGCAAATTAAGATTTCCCTCTTCAACTCCTGCTTATTCCTTTTGAGCAGTTATGTTTTCAGGAAACTCATCTTAAATGTACCATAAATGTACATATGTGGAAAGACAATATTTACCAAGAAAAAATTTCCAAATTTAAAGAGCACGAGCAACTCAGTGGGTGTTAGGTCAACTATTGCACTGCTTCAAATTTTCCTCTGACTTTTGTCAATGGCATTAATGTGTTTTTATGTCATAATAAGCATGTGTGTACCATTTTTGGGTAATATTTTGGTTTAACATTACTGTGTGTGAGTGTGAGTGTGTGTGTGTGTGTGTATTTCCATGCATTGAGAAAGCCCACTGCTTCTTGTTTTTAATAAATACTTGGTAAAGAGAATACCCTTGGTGCTTTTATTTCACTGTTTACATCTGGGCCCTCCCCACCCAGCAGTGGTGCAGACAACTTGCACAGTGTTTTCCCTTTTCTAATACTCTTAACTGGGTTAGACCTAAATTCATTGTTTTCAAACAGTACGAAGTCACTTGGAGGAATCTGCAGGTAACTACTGTTGGAAAAAGATACGAAAGATATCATCATCCATTAACTAAGTCTTTCTTATTTATTTCCCAGGAATTAAACTCTCAAAGAAGATAGGAGGATTGTTGTTTTACCAAAAGAAGAAAATAGCTACTGGGTTGGTGTTTTGATAATGCAGCGAGAGACCCCAGACCTGGGCATCCGAGACAAAGGCCGTCTGCACAGTGTCGGGACCGTGG
>NW_007731173.1:62899-72097 GCF_000696425.1 Galeopterus variegatus
GGAGGCTTTCCTCCTGCTTTATGCATTTCAGTCCCACAGTGCCACCACACCACCTCCTGCCTGCTCAGGTCCCCCACCCCTCCCACCACCTTAGTGCTTTTTCTTATAGGAACACCGAATTATGAAACTTTAAGGGCCCTCCTTGACCTTCTCACAAACTTTCCTGCCCTGGTCCCATTTCTTTAGGCCTTGCTATGTGAATAAATCCTATAAATGAATGCATTCCCATTCTTGATGCTTGAAGGTACTGTGTTTCCTGGATAACTTTTGCATTTTAAGCCAGAGTGGAGAAGGGAGTTAATATTGAGTTCCCCTTAATGTTCCAGGCACTGAGCCTGAGAGCTTGCACAAATCGTCTAATTCAACAACACAGTTCCTCCTTCGCTGCCTTCTACAAAGACTTTTGAGCAACTCCCATGTATGAGATGTTGGATATTACCTCTGAAGAAAGAGCAAGTGCCCACACCTCAGACAAACAGCAGGAAATTAAATGACTAAGACAACCCAGTGACAGGCGCTGGAAGAGCACCTTTATGGTGGCACCTCGTGTTGCTGGCTCTGACCATTGGAGGATTTCTGTATTTTCTCTTGGTAGAGGAATCCCTTGCCCAGGGCAGTGCAGGGCCCAGGAATGCGCTGGTCAGCAGAACTCAGAGGAAGCTTGGATGACTTGCCAAGGTCATGGAACAGGTGAATATTGCGCTGGAATTTGAACCCAGGTTCTGGCGGAACTAGAAAAAGAGAGGCTCAGGGAGGCGGGATCTTCACCCTCCTCAGCCTTTACTAGTTCATTTGTATCTGGTCCTTGTTTCCCCCTAAGCTGCCGGATCCCATGACATCACAACACTGGATAAGCTGGGCTTGCTGGTTGTTAAAACGCGCCTTCTTCATTGCCTGTTTAGGGGATCTCAGGTACTGCTTTGGGTAAAAAGTTCAGAAACCCACAGATGACCTGAGAGTCTCGTGTGAAGGCCATGACTAACTTACAAAAAGTGCAGAGTGAGCATTTCTGGGGTAAACTCTGAAACCATACGTGACCCTATGCAGATAGCCTCCCCCCCGCCATGCCCCTCTCACCCAGAGCCCGCCCTGGCCCGGTGCATACTGGGGAGGGCAGCCGTGGAGAGTGGTGTGCGGAGCCGCTCTGGAGGCCCGTCCTCCAGCAGGGCTGGCAGATGAAGTTCTGGGAGGACAGGGAGAGAATGTCCCACCTGGTTTCTGCCTCTGTAATCTCAGGCTTAGCAGATTAGGCAGCACAGTTCTCATAGACTCATGCTTTGATACCAACAACTTCAAGAGAGAAATTTAACTCTGTGAGTTTGATTGGAAAACCTTAAAATCCCACGTGCAGAGAGATGAGTCTCATATTGAGGGAAGGTCCTCACGGTCCTACAATTTATTCACACACGGCGGGGGGGAGAGTGAGAAACGTCAAGCTCCTGCCCGTGTGGGGCACTGTGTGGGACACCACACCAGGCAGCCATGGGTCCCTTCTTCATGGAGCTCACGGTCTAGAGGGGCACAGACTAGAAACACCTCCCATCTGCGTGACCTTGAGGGCTTTCCTTAACACTTCTGTGCCTCGGCTTCATCACCAGTTAAAATGGATTAATAATGGCACCCATCTCATTGGGTGGTTGAGAAGATTGGAAAAGATAACCCATGCACCAGGTGTAGAGCTGTGTGAGAGCTCAGTAAAGGCCGGCTGTCAGTAGTGTTAATAGGGCAGTCCAGACGATAATGGCAGTAGGCAGAAGGGACATCTACCCCACATGTGGGGCTTTGGGGAAGGAATCTTGAAACTACCGTACCTGAGTCCTGAAATGTTAGTAAGAGGAAGCCAGGCAAAGAGGGCAGGGGAAACAGTTCAAGCACCGCCAAGACCGCATGCAAAACCTCAGGGCTCAATTCACCACCCAAAGCCGAAAAACACCAAGTAGGCTGGTGACATATTGCCACGTAACAAAAGTCTTCCAGATTCAGTGCCTTAAACCACACTACACACCAGCAGACCCGGAACAGTAACTGCTCAGCTGCTGCTGTGATGCTTACTGCACATTTAAACTTCAACTTCAGCTAAATAAGTAATTTTCAGAGAAAAAGTATAGCATTTCATCTTTGACCAGTTCCAAAACTTATGGGGCAGGGAAAAAGTCGTCGAATGAAGAATTCTAGCAAAATATGCCCAGACAGTATGAAGAGGACAGAACGGCAGGCAACGTCAGCCTTTCATCACTGGGCCTGAATGGAGCTCTTTTTATTTCACTTTTTACCTTGTCAGCTCCTCATAGTTTCTGCCATTTCCATTTACTATTATTTATTATTTAAGCTCTAACCCCATGACTTATTTATTCAATGAGTGAGTCAAGGGATGCATTTGTCTAACTGCCCCATACCAAATAAAAATGCACTGTGCATTGAACTCTTTCACTGAATTCCAGTCCTTCCATCATTTTTTACGGGGTGACTGGAGAACTGTATCCAGACTCACAAACGCAAGAAAACAAGAGTTTACAATATCCTGCTCTTACACAAAGATAACCACAAGTCAATTCTTTTGTGGGGCCAGCACACACACACACACACACACAGAAACACACAGAGACACACACACACGCACACACACACAGACACACACACAGACACAGAGACACACACAGAGACACACACACACATAGACACACACACAGACACACACACACACGCACGCACACACACACACAGAGACACACACACAGACACACACACAGAGACACGCACACACAGAGACACACACACAGACACACACACACAGAGACACACACACACACAGAGACACACACACAGACACACACACACAGAGACACGCACACACATGCACGCACACAAACACGAATAAATAAAATAGATTAATCCTCCAAAGGTCAGGAACAAGCAACAAGAGGGGCGCATCATAAAAGGTGACCCTTCTGATACCTTTGATTTTGTAGAGGTTTCACCATTTCTGAAGCAGCCAGGCTGCCATTTCTCTGGGGTGTGGGTAGTTTTTCTTTTCTGGGAGGTAATATCTGAAAGCTGACACCAGAAGCAGCCTGACATCCACAGCCGAGGTGTAGAGCAAGGTGGGGGAAGACGTCCCTGGGCCACCTGGTCACCAGGACTGGACTGGGCTCTCGCTCCGCACTCTCTTGATCATTAACAATGATCTCATTTCTTCCTCCCTTTCTCGCTCCCTTATGCCAAGAAGCTGCCGTGAGCCTCGCTGCTCTCCCCGCTGGCCTTGCACGTATGATGGCCCTGGGTCCCTGCAGCTGCCTCTGGCCAGGGGCCTGCTTCCTCCCTCTCCTCCTTCCATCTTCAGTGGTGTTTCCCAGAATCTCCAGGGAGCTTCTTTGACATACAGATCCTGCTGGGGTAGCCTTGTGGTGGGGCCCTTGCGTCTTATTTTTAATAAGTGCTCTAGATGACTGCAGTGACTGGCCAAGTGTGGGACACGCTACAGGCTACTGCAGCTACTCAATGCCACCATTCCCACGGGCCCTCCCCAGCCCCCCTCCCAGCCTCCCTCTACCACCCCACCCAAACACCCACGGTCCCCTGACCCTACCACTGCCCCCTTGACCTCCAGGCCTTGTCACAAGCTCTTTCTCCTACTCCACTGTCTCCACTGGTCAGTTGCTGCTTGTGGGTCAAGAGGTAGTGAAATCCTGACTTCCTCGCAGAGCCCTCCCTTGACTGCCCCAGCCTTGCTCTGCTACGCGCCCTCTTCTGTGTTCTCATCACACCTCCTGCAAGCTTAGCTGATTGCACCCAACATGCTGGCACTAGGGTGGGTCTGGCAAACCCTTCCTGTGAAGGGCCAGACAGTACATATTTGAGGCTTTGTAGGCCGTTTGGTCTTCCCATCACACCTCCTGCAAGCTTAGCTGATTGCACCCAACATGTCGGCACTAGGGTGGGTCTGGCAAACCCTTCCTGTGAAGGGCCAGACAGTACATATTTGAGGCTTTGTAGGCCGTTTGGTCTCTGTTGTGACTGCCTAGTTCTGCTGTTGCAATGCTCAAGCAGCCGTAGACAATACGTAAGTGAATGGGTATGGCTGTGCCCCAGCAAAACCTAATTTACAAAAACAGGCAGAGGTTGGCATTGGGTGAGAGGGCCATAGCATCCTGACCTCTACTCTTGGGTCTGATACTCACTTTGTATCTGGGCTCCATGCTTAAGTGTACTACTTTGCGTAAGTTAGTGCACCTGGCTAAGTCTCAGGTTTTCTTTTACAAAATACATAATAGTTGGGTCATTTCAGTATTTCCTTAGTCCATTGGGGCTGCTATAGCAAAATATCTTGGACTAGGTAATTTGGAAACAGCAGAAACTTATTGCTTACAGTTCTGGAGGCTGGGAAGTCCTAGATCAAAGTGCCATTAGATTCGGTGTCTGGAGAGGGCTTTACAGATGGAAGCTTGTTGCTGTATCCTCACGTGGTAGAAGGGGCCAGGAAGCTCCCTTGAGTCCCTTTTATAAGGTCACTAATCCCATTTATGAAGGTGGAGCCCTGATGACTTTATCGCTTTCCAAAGGCCCCCCCACCTAATTCTATCACATTGGATATTAAGTTCTAACATATGAATTTTTTGGAACACCAACATTCAGGCAATAGCAAGAATTAAATGAGATAATATTAAATACAATACCTAGTATTTGGTAAGCACGTGGTAATGTTTGCTTTATACAATTATTGCTTTATATTATTATTATGTTATTATGTTATTATTATAATTGTGAGTTTACTTGTTTATCTTCCCAACTAGACTTTAAGCTCCTTGAAGCCACTGTGTTTTTCACCTCTAGAGCCCCAGTTGTCCACCCTTATCCATTTTTTTCTGTCTCTAATAATAGAATAGTGTGAGCTGGACACATGGCCACCCAGCTGGGGACTTACTTCTCAGTCTCTGTTGCAGCTGGTTTGGCCATGTGACTCAGTTCTGGACAGTGGGGTGCACAAGAGTGATGTGTGCCACCTCTGTGCCAAGTTCTCCCAAGGGGTGTGTGCCCTCACTTGGCCCCTTTTCTTCCCGGGAGGTGGGAGGTGGCAACAGTGGGAGCAGCTGCCTTAGCCCCAAGGATGGAAGCTGTCTGTCGAGGATGACCTAACTGTCCTCCAGTCCTGGGCTGCCTCCCTCTGGATTTTTATGAGAAGAAAATACACGTCCATCTGAAGCCACTGAATTTCAGGACTCTTTGTTACAGCAGCTGAGCCTATACTCTGCCTGATTAATAACCAGCCTTTTAAGAAGGGCTGACTCATGCTTGCTGGCTCTCAAATATCTGTTCCCAACATGAGACCATGACCTCTTTGCTGCTTCCCGATCTACCTTCCTTTGAGTTCTTTAGCTATCGGGCTTTAAATTCTTGGCTTCGTGATGCTGTCCTCAGTTTCTCCCTTTGGAATCTTTGGAGCTCATTTCATGTATGCCCCTCTTCATTTTCCTCTAGGAATTATGGTTTGGCTCATCCCTCTGAACAATCCCCCATCCACTACCTTGAGTAGAAAATCCCCAGGAAACCATACAGAAGCCAGTCTTGAGCCTCAGACATTTGACTAGGGCTACTCTGGGTAATCTCTGCACCTTCCTTCCCGTTACCCCCAAGGAGTGGCATGGATGGAATTAGACAGTTGAAAAAAAACAATGAATGAATGGTGTGTAGCAATCAATTCCAACCACCTAAAATTATTTTTAAATGCCAGAGTTTCTTTTTTCCACATCTCAATGGATTTGAGGTTCTAGGTGTTGCCCCTGTGATGAGTTAGTTCCATGAGACCCATTTTGTGGCTCAGGAATGTGGGAGAGAGTGAAGCAAAGTGCTAGATGTGATTCAGGAGGGGCAAGGCCGTCCTCCAGTCATCGTGGCAGGGGGGCAGCACAGGCATCTGGTGACTCACATGGCTGCCCTGTGCGGAAGTCTCCATCTCAAATGCTGGAGAGCAGGCGTGCAGGCTGAGTAATTATAAATGCCTTTCAGAAGTTTGGAGCTTAAAATAATTTCCTCACGTTGCTTTTCATAACAATGAGTGTTTGGCTTTTTAGTTCTCTCAGGAGGCAATGAGGGCTAAGATGATGGATGTTTTCAGAAGTGCGAGCCTGTGTGTGCACCCTCCTTTGCTGGCAGGTGAGAGCCCAGATGCTCACCTTGAGCAGGCAGAAGGGCGCTGAATGGATCAGAACTCAGTAGCAGCCCATCTGGCCTGTGTTCCTGTACAGGGAAAGAAAACGCAAGAACATTCTGTCTCTTGTGGCCTGATTGCTGGAGAATTCACCATGGCCAACACAACTCTCTTTTTTCTGACAGAATAAATAAGAAATAACTAAGATTGAGGAACCTGCCAGACTGCAAGATGTCTGAGGAAGATAAAATGAAATTTTGTCCAGTTTTACTAAACAACAGCCCTTTCTCATCTTAAAAAATAATAAAAAAGTACTGTAATGCTTAGATATTTCTGGTAGCAACATGAAGTTAACTCAGAGTTTCCATATTTCAGATGCACCATGAAAATCTGCCTTTATGCTTAATGAAAGCGTTATGTGCACGGATAGATGCAGAGAGTGGGAAGCAGGGTGGGTCAGTGAGCGCAGGGCGAGAGCTTTGATGCCACCTGTGCTGCTCGTGGGCTAATAAAGAGCAGCCAGACCTGATACACACACTCATCTCACAGACAGGAACGAGCTCGAACGGGCTTAAAGACCTGAGCCGCTTTGCTCTTGGGTGAATGTGCATTGCAGCAGCCAGATGAAGGATTCGTTTTGTCCTTGACACAGCCCGAAATTCAATCTGCGTCTACTTACCCTACAGACAACAGCCTGCCAGGGGTCGTGCTAAGATTTTATAACAGGAGAGGCAACAGCCTTCGCTGGGAAAATAAACATTTGGGAAGCGGTATTTCAGAATCGCTTCTTTCCCTCCACCTCCTTTCCCACCCGTCATGCAATTCTGGTTCAGTGAAATGCAGCATTTAATACTTTGGAAATAATTTTTGAACAGATGGGAGAGGAGGCAGGAGGGCAGTCTCTGTTGCTGCCTGGATCATCTCTCTGCCTCCCCTTCTTTTGCAACAAAACAACTTCAGCAGTGATTGTTTTGTCTTTGAAAGAAGGAAAAAAAAAAAAAACCCCACAAAACAACATGAATGTGGTTTTGGATTCGCTCTGTGTTGTAGTTTGAAATCTTTCTAAGTTGAGGTCTTTTGCGTGACCTGGGTAGCTCGATGTGAATCTGACTACTCAGGGTTAGGCGTCGTGGAGAGAAGCTAAGGTTGTTTAAGGAGGGAGGGGCAGCAGAACGAGGCTCGGTATTCTTCGTTCCTGCAGAACCACGAGGGTGATTCTTCACACCCTCTTTATTGAGCCACAAGTATCTTTCCAGATGAACACACTCCTAATCTAATGAGGTGTAAACGGGCCTCTCGGGTGCCAGGCTGTTTAACTGGAGGCTGGCATGTGCAGGAGGGAGAGGGGACGAGCAGGCGCCGCTGCAGGAAGATGCCCTGGACTGCGGGTTCCTTTCCAATGGATACAGTTGGGAAGGGGCGACGTACTCGCATAAGTGTTTTCTGCCTTATAGGGAGACACGGGCAAGGAAATCTTGAGCCACCTCATAAAGGGTGGAATGGCTTATTAGGAGACAGTGAATACTTGTTTTTCTACAGCATTACTGTCCTTTCCAGACAATGTGATCAAGTTCATGGGGCAGCAAAGGAACGGCTCTAAACTTGCCTGGGGTCCTGAAGGCTGGATTTGTGATGTGCACTCCCACTGCCAGACCCCACGTTTACTTTGGAGTAGGCGGTCCCATTATAATCTCCATCTGGTGTGGAGTTCGAGGTCATGGAGGGATTACACACTGGGGTCAAGGCCAGTGGGTACTCCCTGGTCTCTCAGTTAGTCCTAGAGAATCCAAGATTGCCCACCCAGGAAAAATAGGAGACATGTGGAGCAGACCCAGGCCCAACCTGTAGCTCAGAGCCGAGACCAACAGAGCCCAGCCTAGAAAGCTGACTCAGAAAACACGCAGATGGCGACTGCTTTAAGTCACTGGAGATTTGGGGTGGCAGGTGGGTATTATTTTGACAATAACTTGGTGATAAATCTTCATTTTCAGTACCAACATTCTAAGCAAAACATCTCTCTGTTCTTGTCCCGTCCTCGGTTCTTATCAGATGGTGTCCCACGAAGGGGCTCAGGCTGGGGCGGGGGGTGACAGGGCTCATGTTTAGCTTGCCGAGGAAGATGAACCTGGGGAGATTTTAAGAACGCTAGAACATCATAGCTTAAAACAGATGACAAAGTGACACTAAAGCCATACTGTTGTCCTCACTCTCCACAGCTCTTTTACCATATTGATATGACTCATAAGTCTCGATTACTGTTATGCCTGATTTGGGTTCCTCATTAAGCCCATTCTTTTTTTTTTTCCATTGAATAAACTTTTTTTTAAAAAAATTTTATTTTGTCAATATACAGTATGGTTGATTATTGTGGCCCATCACCGAAACCTCCCCCCTTCCCCCTCCCTCCCAACAACCTCATATATGTTCACTTGCCATATCAACTTCAAGGAATTGTGATTTTTGTGCCTTCTTCCCCCTCCCCAGTTTGTGAATTTATTTATTTATTTTTAGCTCCCACAGATAAGTGAGAACATGTGATATTTCTCTTTCTGTGCCTGGCTTGTTTCACTTAATATAATTCTCTCTAGGTCCATCCATGTTGTTGAAAATGGCAGTATTTCATTCTTTTTTATAGCTGAATAGTATTCCACTGTGTAGATATACCACAGTTTCCATATCCACTCATCTGGTGATGGACATTTGGGCTGGTTCCAGCTCTTGGTTATTGTAAAGAGTGCTGCAATGAACATTGGGGAACAGGTATACCTTCGACTTGATGCTTTCCATTCCTCTGGGTATATTCCCAGCAGTGGGATAGCTGGGTCATAAGGTAGATCTATCTGCAATTGTTTGAGGAAACTCCATACCATTTTCCATAGAGGCTGCACCATTTTGCAATCCCACCAACAATGTATGAGAGTTTCTTTTTCTCCACAACCACGCCAGCATTTATCATTCACAGTCTTTTGGATTTTAGCCATCCTAACTGGGGTGAGTTGGTATATCAGTGTGGTTTTGATTTGCATTTCCCGAATGGTGAGTGATGTTGAACA
>NW_007731173.1:72769-110072 GCF_000696425.1 Galeopterus variegatus
GAAATTTTATTCTTTCAGGTGTATATTTAATTCTTTAATCCATTTTGAGTCAATTTTTGTATACGGCGAGAGGAATGGGTCTAGTTTCATTCTCCTGCATATGGATATCCAGCTTTCCCACACCATTTGCTGAAGAGGCAGTCTCTTCCCCAGTGTATAGGCTTGGTGCCTTTGTCAAAGATCAGATGGCTGTAGGTGTGTGGGTTGATTTCTGGATTCTCTATTCTATTCCATTGATCAGTGTGTCTGTTTTTATGCCAGTACCATGCTGTTTTGATTATTATAGATTGTAATATAGTTTAAAGTCAGGTTGCGTTATGCCTCCAGCTTTATTGTTTTTGCTCAGCATTGCTTTGGCTATGCATGGTCTTTTGTTATTTGATATAAATGTCTGGATAGTTTTTTCCATTTCTGAGAAAAATGTCATTGGAATTTTGATAGGGATTGCATTGAATTTGTATATCACTTTGGGTAGTATGGACATTTTCACAATGTTGATTCTTCCAATCCAAGAGCATGGGATATCTTTCCATCTTCTTGTATCCTCTCTAATTTCTCTCAGCAGTGGTTTGTAGTTCTCATTATAGAGATTTTTCACATCCTTGATTAACTCTATTCTTATTTTGTTTTTTTGGTGGCTATTGTAAATGGGCAAGCTTTCTTGATTTCTCTTTCTGCATGTTCACTGTTGGTGAATAGAAGTGCTACTGATTTTCGTGTGTTGATTTTGTATCCTGCTACTGTGCTGAACTGATTTATCACTTCCAAGAGTTTTCTTATAGAGGCTTAAGGCTGTTCGATATATAGGATCATGCCGTCTGCAAACAGGGACAGTTTGACTTCATCTTTTCCAATCTGGATGCCCTTTATTTCCTTCTCTTCTCTGATTGCTCTGGGTAGTACTTCCAACACTATGTTGAATAGGAGTGGTGAGAGTGGGCATCCTTGTCTAGTTCCTGTTCTTAAAGGAAAAGCTTTCAGCTTTTCCCCATTCAGGATGATATTGGCAGTGGGTTTATCATATATGGCTTTAATTAATTATGTTAAGATACTTTGCATCTATACCTAACTTGTAGAGAGTCTTTATCATGAACGAGTGTTGAATTTTATCAAATGCTTTTTCAGCATCAATAGAGATGATCATGTGGTCCTTGCATTTGATTTTACTGATATGTTGTATCACATTTAGAATGATTTGCATATGTTGAACCAACCTTGCATCCCTGGGATGAATCCCAATTGATCATGTTGTATAATTTTGTGTGTGTTTTGCTGTATTCTGTTAGCTAGTATTTTCTTGAGGATATTGCATCTATATTTATCAAGGATATTTGCCTGTAGTTTTCTTTTTTAGTTGTATCTTTACCTGGTTTGGGTATCAGGGTGATGTTTGCTTCACAGAATGAGTTTGGGAGAATTGCCTGTTTCAATCTCTCATAGGCCCATTTTCATAGTCGTTTCTCAAAACTATTTACTGCCAAAAAGTGGGAGTGGGAAATAACTGAAACCCTAACCAAGAAATGCTCACCTGAAGCATTTCAATCAGTTCATTGTTCCAAGTAGCAGATGAAAAAGTTACAATCTGATCTCTGATCATGATGAGGTCTATAGGATGGGGCCGGCTGCTGGGTGAGCTGAGGCAATTTCCTTAAGATGTCCGCTTGGCGGGCCCCTCTCTTCCCTAGATACTGGGCACATTGCAGGGCTGCCCCCTGTGAGAGAGGGTGATAGCTGTCCTGTCCAGGAGAACCCTAAAGTTGGCCCCAGGGTGTGAAGAGAGGCAGCCCTTTCCTCAGCCTCCAAAGGCCAGGTGCAGGCACAGGGAGGACACACACAAGGACATCAGCCAGCCTGGTCACCCACAGCACTGCACTGCGTGAGCAGCACGCAGATGCAAACACTTTCACAGTCGTCAGCTCACTGAAGCATGTGGCCTTGCCTGAGATTGTTACCATCACCATTTACAGAGTTTCTGGCTAAGTGGCTGGTTCAAGGTGACACTGACTGTTAGTCGTGTGACCATGGGCAGTCTACTCAAACTGTCTGAGTGGCTACCTGTGTCATAACACCTGCCTCAGTGGGCTTTGACAAAGATTAAATACAGCAATGTGTTGGTTCTCTTTAGCTGACTTCCTTAGTATTTGCTTAAAACAAAACAGAACAAACTGCCAAAATCTTGAATTACAGTATTTGTTTCACTCATAATACAAATTCACTGAAGAAAAGTTAGAAAAAAAAGTTACCCATAATTCTACTGTCTGAAGACAGCCAGCATTAACATACTAGTCTACAACCTTTCAATTATTTTTTTGTTTGCACACACAGACACACAGATATTCACAAAATGGTCTCATACATACTGTTTTGTGACCTGCTTTTGTCCTCTAACAAATTATCATAAACATATTTTCTTGCCAATAAATGCCTATTAATGTGCATTAATGTTGTATAAAATTTCATTGTACAGATGTAATATATTTTTACATCTCTTTTTTAATTTTTAGTTTCCTTATTTTTTGCTCTTATGAATAACTTTTTGGCGAATATTCATGTACATTTATTCTTGAGCAAATTATTCATCATTTTTAATGGTAAATTTCCAGTAATTACTGGTTAAAATCACAAACATTTTTTTTTTTCCTTTTTGTCTTTTTTCGTGACCGGCAACGGATCGCAACCCTCAGTGTCGCGCCCGTACTGGACCGTACCGGCAACGGGATCGCAACCCTCAGTGTTGCGTCTGCACCTCGCTCAGCCAGTGAGCAGGAACCGGTCTGTATGTGGGATCCGAACCCTCGGCGGGAGCGCCGCCGCGCTCCCAAGCGGCGCACTGTAGCAGTGCGCCACTGGGCCGGCCCCTAAAATCACAAACATTTTAATATCTCTTTGTTCATATTGTCAAATTGCCTTTCAGAGGAATTCTAGCAACTTTAGCTCTCATCTCACTGGTGGTGAATTAACATACCTGTTCACCATGTTCAATTTTATGAATTTTTTGAAATTGCATACATTTGAAAAATGTATGTAATTGAATCTAGTAAGTTTTTTTTTTTTTTTTTTTTTTTTTTTTTTTTTTTTTTTGTCTTTTTCTTATAATATCATGCTCAGAGAGACTGGAGTATTTCTTTAAAACATTTTTTTCCCCAGAAGGCATATGTCTACTATGTTCTGAATTTATGAATGACCAAGAATAATTTTCTGCAGTCCTCGTGGGAGAGCAATAGCTTGGGAGTTAGAGCATTTTGACACACGATCTTTCCTTCCCAAAAGTCTGTAGAGTCCGGTCCACAGTTTTCTGATGATGTCAAGATATAAGTGTGATGCCAAATGGATTTTCCTTCCTAGAACGTACCTGGTTGTTTGTTTGTTGGGCAGAATGATTGCAAGATTTTTTTTTTTTTTTTCCTTTTTGTCTTTTTTCGTGTCCGGCAATGGATCGCAACCCTCAGTGTCGCGCCCGTACCGGGCCGGACCGGCAACGGGATCGCAACCCTTGGTGCTGCGCCCGCACCTCGCTCAGCCAGTGAGCGGGAACCGGTCTGTATGTGGGATCCGAACCCTCGGTGGGAGCGCCGCCGCGCTCCCAAGCAGTGCACTGTAGCAGTGTGCCACCGGGCCGGCCCAGCAAGATTTTTTTTTTAATCCTTGGAATAAAAAAGAAAAAGGACATGATGAGGAAAGAGTCTTTTATACTTTGGCCTGGTGCCAGGTGGGGGCTTTAGATTGAAAGCAAGGATTTTCCCAAATCAATAAAGTTATCTGTTGTTATTTATTCGGTCACAGCTTCCTGTCTGCCTGATGTCTTTTCTCTTTCCCACTCAGTCTCCAGGACCTATCCTGCAGGCCCTCATCTCTGGGCCCTTGAGTTTCACACTGCTGTCTTTTTCCCGAGTCCTAGAATCTCCCCAGCTGGCTGACTGGCTCGCCCGTCCTGTTCTCAGCCCTGTCCAGCTTGCTGGTCAGTCTCGCCACTGCACTTTTATATCGGGTAATTGTTGTCTCACCTGAGAGCAGTTGTTGAGAATCTGAACGCAATATTTTATAAAATGTCGGTCTCTTTTCTGCTCCAAGCTTTTTTCAAAAGAGCAGTCTTCTTTGGGGCTCCTAAGCATTTTTATGTGTTTAGGTGTGTTTCCCCACCTGCTCGTCCTCACACAAGGAGGCCTACGTCTGCCCAGTGCTGGGATTTGGAAGAGATTCAGAGGATGTTTAAGTTCACGTTCAGTTTCTTTACTCTGGGAATCAGAGGTCGAGGAGAATGTATCATTTCTGCAGTTTAATTTCTCTGGATCAGAATTTCAGTTTCCTGGGAGAGGTAAGAGGAGCCCACACCTATGGTGCTGTAGACAAGGGCTGCCCCAGTGTGCCCCAGTCCCCTTCTCATGGGCAGGGGCACCACCACTTCTCTGATGGGTGGCTCTTTTGGTGACCTTGTTGTGGCAATACCCCACAAGTGCCATTCAGAAGGGACACCGTGAGCTGCTCTTCCCTGCACACTGTGTCAGACACAGGCAGGACCTCATGGGTGTGCAACCAGTGAGTGCCACGGGGCTCTGTGCTCAGAAGGGCCCCACAGCTGGTGCAACACTCTGCTGCCCGCCTTGAATGCCACGAGAATCCTGTATTTGAATGTGTGCTGTGAGGGAAGTCTGCTGGGACCACTGGGTATGTGTGAGGGAGGGGGTAGAGCCCAGGCTCACACTGGATCCTGTCTCGTGCCACCTCCTGGGGACAGTTCTTGGCCACCCAGTCCCCCAGCCTGGCTCCCCCTTCTTGCTTTGCTGTTGCTGCACCCTCCAACCAGGTGGCAACTAGGGGGTGTCAATGGGGGAGGCCTGTGTTCCAATGATGCCTTCTGCCCCTCGTGGAAACCTGGGTGCAGGTAAGGGGAGGACTGAGTCAGGCGCAACAGTAGCTGTCCCCTGCTCTGGGTGGCAGTGTTGGCATCTGGTGGGCAGGGGAGGTGAGCTCCATCCCCCACCCAAGTACTAAGTATGTCCCAGTGCAGAGGTTTGAAGACCCTTGAGGGTCACGTGATTGCTGTGGGTTGGGGAGGTGGGCCCTGGGAAGGGCAGGTGCATGGAGTGCTGGCAGGAGGACCCAGCAGCTCTCAGCCTGAGTGTCTCAGGGTGGGAACCTCAGTGCCTGCAAGGGTCTGCTTCAGTCCCCAGGATCCCTTTGCTGGGGAGGTGCTCACTCTGGTGGCTCCATGCCCCTGGGAACCCTCCTTCCAGCCTTCCTGAGTCTGGCTTGCCTTTCTCTCTTTTGGGCAGCACAAAGCACCCTCCAGGGATGAGCTGCTGTAGGGAAAGTGAAGGTAAATGGTCAGTGTCCCTCAGATGTTCAGAATCTTGCTGAACATTTGATGTAAATATGCACGTGCCCCCAGGTGTTCCTTGGTTATAGTATGATGTAATTGCACATGTGCACCCAGGTGTCCCTGGGTTATTGGACTTAAGTATAAAGGATGAGTGGCTCTGATCCACAGTGCTCCCTACCCCTGGGATGCCCCCACGGGGGCTGCTGATGTTGCTGCCTGGGTCCTCCACCCCAGGGATGTCCCCCTGGGGGGGGAGTCACGGGGAGGCCGCTACTGCTGCTGGAGGTTATTGCTCCTGGGACACTCTGTGAGGCTACCACTGCTGCTGCTGGATGCACTGAAGGCTGCTGTAAGCTGCTGTTGCTGAGGAAGCTGGAGACTGAGCTCGCTTTGAAATGAACCTGTCAACTCTGCCAATGGCTCCTGGGATCCTTCTCAGTTACCTAACTTGTGGACCTGCACGTGAGAGGTCTGCAACCCAGCCTGGCACATGAGGGATCTGTGATCCATCCTGGCACATGAGGGGTCTGTGACTCAGTCTGTACAATGGGTTTGAAGGGTCTGAGGCTTAGCCTAACAGCTGCTAAGTAAGAATTATGTAATTTCGGTGATTCAGTGAGTTCTGTGCTCTTATAGTTGCATGTAAAACTGGCATTGCATAATGTAAATGTAAAATTCATGCTAATATTTAAAAATTCTAAGTATTTCTTTTAGAATGACATTAAATATCAAATATAAAGCACCATGACAAGTTGAGGGACTGCAGAAGAAAGGAAAAAGCTATATATTTTAGTACCTTGAAACTTTTTTCCTGCTTTTTGAGCAAGGGCAATCAAACTTTTATTTTGCACTGGGCCCCGCCAATTGCATAGCTGGCCCTGGGCACAGGCTTTGGTACATTCCCTTGTGATAACTGTGGCCGCAGGAAACTCCGGCTGCAGATGATCCATCTGACACCGCTGTACCCCTGCTCAGGTGTGTGGCATCAGACTGCCTTTCCCTGCCCCCTCCAGCTTCCATCCTTTGCCACACAATTTCCCCAGGTGTTTGCACAATTCAAGAGGAAGATAACGGCCCTCCTGATAATGTGGCAGGTGTGTGCTCAGGCGATGAACTGGGACTAGACGGAGGTGCCATCATATTTCAACCGCATATTTATGAGTCGTTCATCTGAGTAACACATGCAAATCTCTCTCTTACGGTGCCTGACACCTGATAAAGAGTCAGTACAAGTTGGTTTCCTTCCCCTTTCCTTGCTTTCTCTGAGTCTGCCATTGTTTGTGCTTCTGCCTCGTAGCCCTCTTCATTTTTTCCACTGAATCTCCAGGGCAGTCCCCCTGCTCTCGGAATGGATGGTGGGCTTGTCTGTCCCCGATGACCTTCCTTGGGTGCAGCAATGGCCATCAGGAACCAAGCAGCAGCCTCTGCACAGCTCCATCCTGCTTGCTCAGACAAAAGTCAGGCTGGAGTCTGATTTCACAGTGTCTCACTGCGACCTCCACGGGGAAGCCAGCCCGCTGGCCCATGTCCTCTCGGCACACTCTCCACTAGCTTCTTGACTCCCACCTGCTATCTTAGGGTTCCTGGCGGCAGCCGGCTGGGGTAGGGAAGGTGAGTAGGACAGAAACCCTTTGCCTAGAACTGAAATGCCTGTGGATGTGCCTTTCATGACAGATTTTGCTGAGGAGGGAAATCTGCACCTGTTTGGAGTTGGCATCATATTTAGAGAGAGCAAGGGGAAACAAAAACAAAGGCCAGCACATCCGGAGTGATTACTGCCAGAATTACTTACCAAAGACATCTGCGACGCTGTGATCCATTCAGGAGAGATGTGAAAATGAGCGCCAGCTGAGTCTCCCAGCAAAATGATTCCTCTGGGCTGTGAACCTAGGCAGCACAATTGATTTGCATTATTTATGCACTCAAGTAGTTGGGAGCCTCAAGACTGGGAAGTTATGAGAGCAGACACCCCGGTGTGCATTCTATGCACAGACCATCGTAACAGTGGTGCATTGCCAACTTGTTGTGTGCTGGACAGTGAGGGCATAGCGTTTAGGAGCTAAATGAGATTTCTAGGCCATTGAAATGGCTGCTAAGCTATACAGACGCAGGTGGGTTCCCCAGCTCAGCAGAAAACAAACTGCCCTACAACATCCTGAGTGAGTGACGGATGAGTAAATGAATCAAAACTTTAGCTGAACTCGGAAATATGCTCTAAATTTTGGTTCTGGAAATTGCTTTCTTGGAAAAATACACTGATTTCTGTTATAATTCACTTTAAGAGTTAATGATCTTATGGAGCAGTTTTAGTTTTTCAAAGATGTTATGGTCTTTTAAAGCCCTTCATCCACACACGCAAAGCACTGGCTGGACAATTCTGGCTGATTAATGGGGAGATGGATGTAGAAGGGTCTCCTGTGCGTTTGGAGGTTAAGACTCACTTACTGATCCTATACAAATCATTCACCTGTGGATGTACCCTTCCAAATCCCTTAAGATCCTGGAAGAGTCAACTGCTGTCTTCCAGAGGCAGAAAGAAGAGCCTCCTTTCTTCACCTCCAAACCCCTCAAGTCATGTTGGAGGATCGCCCCACCTTGCTACTATGGCTCCCTTGCCGGGGCCTCCAGGGGAGCTGCCCCTTGGACACACGAATGGGGACTGAGAAGGGCCAGGACTTCCAGGAGGGCACAGGGGGTGGACAGTTGAGAACCCAAGAGGCCTCTCGCCATGACCTCCAAGCCTTGCACCAGAGTTTCACCTAGATCTGCATTTACTTATTCATTAATTTATTTGTTCATTCATTATTTTATTCATCCAATAAATATTTCTAAACTTCATAAATATTTAATGGGCCTTGACACTTTCTATCCCCCTTCTTACCCCTCTGAGACCTTGTAGACAAGGACTGTATATTTTTTGCCCATGAAAACTCAGAGCCAAGAATAGCCTTTGGTGCATAATTGAAACAGTTGTTCAGAAAATACCTGTACAATGAATGAATGAATGAGTGTAATGCTCCGAAAGTAGGGAGGAAGCATTGTTTAAACATAAAACAGTGATGTTAGCACAGGGTTTTGTTTCGGACCCTTTAGGAATCACCAGGAGGATGTTTTTAGTAATGGGCGGGCGGGTTTTCCTAACAGTACTGATGGTCCAGCTATCTAGGCGGCATTTGGGCATTTTGAGGACAGAGCTTTCGCTCGGCTATTTTTTGGAACCCCCACAGGATCTAGTGCGGCAGTCTCCCTCCAGTCAATCAGACGTGCATCTTAGCCCAGCGGACACAGGGACCTGCTCTATCAGACCTTGTGGTGTAATGAAGGAAACGCGAAAGATTAAAAGTGTCAGATACCGCCCTTATTTATGTTCCTTTGGAAAAGTGCTGATTTCCGTGACCCTGTTATCCATCCTGGAGCTTTTTCTCACATTATCATTAAAGTTTCCCAATCCTCAGGTGAAGGGGTCAGTTCGACAAATCAGGTTTTGCTTTTTCTAGATCCTACCTCCTTTCCTGAACCTTCTTTATGTGTTTTTTCTGATCTGTCATGAAGATAAATATAAATTGGTCAACTTATAGTAAGCTCTAACATCAGGCACTTCCTGACGCAGGGGGTCTGTTCACTTCAATTTGACTCAGAAAAGAATATTCTATTGTAATAAGCACACAACTTTTACAATTCATACCTTCACAGAATTTCTTTTCATATGGAATTCCATCTTTTGGATCAACACCCTTTAAAAAAGAAATGATGAGATTAGGAGTTTGGTTTTAAATTTATGAGACATACACACTAAATCCTCTCTAAATGGCTTTAAAAGCCCAAAGGCAAAGCAGTAGATAAAACCATTTAAAGTCTCTGAGCCCCTAATCCAACATAGCAACACTGAACACTAGTGAGTTGGGCTTGGGAGGAACCAGGGGTGAGAACAGGAGAGATCCAGAAACTGGCCGTGTCATTCAGAGGGTACAGGGCAGGGTTCTGGGAGGGGTGTCAAGACTGGGAGTCCCACTCCTTGGAGCACTGAGGGCCCATTGAGCGACAGGGGCACAAGGTCAGGGTGGATTCTGCAGTCTCTGAGCTGGAGATCTAAGTGTCCTGACGTCTTTAGTTCCTAAGAACTGATGCTTCTAGAATGACAATTCTCAGTGGAGCTGATCTGGCACCCCACTCCCAGGACATTGGCAATATCTGGAGACATTGTTGGTTGTCACAATAGGGTGGGGGTGCTACTGGCATCTAGTGGGTAGAGGCCAGGGATGCTGTTAAACATCCTACAGGTTACAAGACAGCCCCAACAACAAAGAGTCATCTGACCCAAATGCCAATAGTGCCGAGACTGAGAAACCCTGGAAGTGCAATTGGGCTGTGAGTTAGGACGGGGTTAACACAGCTGTGGTTCCTAACACCTAAAGCTAAAGCTAACCCTTAGTGAAGCAGCCACTCCTTGAAAGGGATATTCATAAAATTCCAAGATGAAAGTGCCTGCCCCTCCTTCTTATGTGGAGTGGCACCCCGTGTCACAGGCAGGGGTGAGGCCACGGAACAAAGAAGCAGCCTCACACACTGACCAACATGATGATGAAGATTGCGTTGGTCAGAACCAAAGCTACCTTGGGGGCTTGACACCTGAAGCTCTAGGGGAGATGTCTTCTCCTCCTCCATGATGGAGGATCGGGTGGGTGGGTGGGGTAATGTGGGGCAACGTCCTCTGTCATAGTTTTCCATACCCCAGAAGCTATGGGACCCACACTCATGCAGCAGGTGGTTGCTGGGGCTGGCCTGGACCATTAGTGTTCTGGAGAGAGGGAAGTATTTATGCAAACTTTCTCCTCTTCATCCAAGCAAATAAATGAGGCAACTATTCAGAGGCAATTTACCTTGAAACCAGGAAATCTTAAGCTTCAAGTCTTAAGATTTGACTTGTTTGAACAGCCCCCGCCCACGTGAGTGCTGGGAGTGCCTGGGAGCTATAGAGTGTTCTTAAGTGGAGAGTGGAAGCCAGGCTGCAGTTAGGATATGTTTCTACATAAGAAGTTTTTTGGTAAATCAGAAAAGAGATCTCAAAAGAAAGGAACCTGAATTTCCAAGCCTCCAGCAATTTGTTGGAATTTCTTCTACTGTTCTAAATAACTCTTACTTTCATACTTGATTTCGTATTTGTAAGTCGTTATTCTTTTCTTCATGAGGAACCCTCAACTCAAGTTAGCTGAAGACTCCACAAGACTTGAGTCTGCTGCCGTCGCTGTCCACAGACAACTATTTCATTGACTTCCTTCCTTCCTTCCCTTTTCTCTACCTGGAAGCTGCGCTGGGGCACCAGTACTAGCTGCCTCGAGGTGCAGGTAGTGGGGTAAACACGGGATAGTTTCTGCTCTGCCTGACAAAGCTTATGAAATAGAAGAAAGTGGCTGCAACAAAATGGTGACAGCGTGTGGTTTGCTCTCACAGCTGTCTGTGCTGCTGTAAGACTTTGCTAACGTTACTCCCAATTTAATCTCGCACTGCTCAAAACAGGGCAAACGGATTAGACGTGGGTAACCTTAAGCAAGGCTTAATGAGGCTGTGACTGAGAGAGCCCCAGTTCTCATTACAGTAGGTCATCAGCACTCTCCGTGTGTGGGCAGAGTGCTGCACCCTTCCCCAGAGTTGCTCGAGACTCTTCCTTCTGGTTCTAGTCTGGCTAAAGTAATAGGCAATGGGCTTCTGGAGAGGATGGAAAAAGACAGAATGGGCTTAAATTTGAATTTAGTTGCTTACCCAAATGCCATTACAGTTTGAATCCTGATGTGCATCCCAGTTGTTTGGCCTAAAAAGAAAACATCAGCGTCGGTCTCGGCACATACTTGTCCCTCAGTGCATGTTAGTTTCAAGAAAGAATGAACAAATGCATGAATGAGTGCTACATGAAATGCCATGGAGAGCCACAAACACTCTTCAGGGAAGAGCGCCACATACCACTGTGTATTGTGACACACTGAAGCCTCCACTCAGCCTCTTTGTATTAATCTTGAATTTAGAATATTTGCTGAGAACAAAACCCAGTCTTTTCCATGATTGACTATATTCATGGACCGTATTGTTGCAGAATGGTGACGATGCACATAATGAACAAATCCACATTCCATTTTACTTAGATAGGTGAAGCCGTTAAAGTTGTGCCTCTAAAATACCCAGACATCTGGTTAATTTATGCTTCGGCACTGTAGTCACAGCCAAGGTGAAGGTTGGCATATCCATTTTTTGAAGTCAGAGATGTGACTGGCTGAACATCAGCTCAGGACTAAAGTGTGACATGCTTTTCATTTATTGGAGCCCTCTTCTTACCCCTGGGGGGAGAAGCCACTATTCCTGGGTCCAATCCTGCAAGTAGAACTCCTATGGGAGGCTGGACAGATGTCCACAATAATCTGTTTACTCGCTTGTTTCTCCCGCTAGACTGTAAGCTTCATGAGACCAGGAGGCATGTTTCTATTTTGTTTACCACCCACCATGATGCAAAGTGCTTGGCAAATAATTGCTGCTCGATAAACATTTCTTGGACAAATGAATGCATAAATGCTGTTCTTTTTCTTCATGCTTTACTTCAATCGGGACATGGAGTTTCCTTCTCTCTGGTAGTGGGAATCTCCTAGTCGGGAAAGAATTACGCATCCTGCCTCCTTTTTGGAGGGTAATTTTCAAAATCAGCAACCAACGGGGATAGTTACCTTCTGCCTGGGTATGCTGTCTCATCACTGTCGTTACAGTCTCTGCCTCGCCAGTGATAGCCCCGCAGTGTCTGAAATTGAAAAGCACACAAAGGAGGGCTCAGTCCTGCCCTGATGTTATCCACAAGTAAGGTTGATCAGAGCTGAGTGACATTTACATGTACAGTTTTTAATCCAAATACAGTCTAGGAACACTAAGGATCGTTAAGAAAATTAAGATTAATATGCTGAGACATGCTGTGTGAGATGAAATGTAACAACACCAGGGCCAATGACGGCGTGTGCACATGTGCGTGTGCCTATTTGTGGGTGTGCTGGGGTGCATGTGTGTGGATGTGCATGTGTATGACAGGGGCATGCATACAGCTATGTGGTGTTTATGTTCATGCATGTTGCAGATCTGTGTACATGAGGGTACTTCAAAAAGTTCATGGAAAAATGGAATTAAAAGGTAATATGAATCCTTCCATGGACTTTCTGAAGGACCCTCGTATGTACACGTGTGCCTGTGTGTATGTCATGTGTGTGGCTATGTGCACCTCCAGAAACAGCAGGACCATCCAACTTCCTGAAATTCCTTTATTAACCACCAGTCTGTTCTAAAACAATTGGTTTATTTGGCCAAATGATTAACCATTTCATTGAATAATTAAAAAATCTCTAGCCAAACTTAATTTATATCTTTGACTTGACTGATTTGAAAGAACCACGAGTCACAATAATGTCAAACAATGTTTTTATTTCCTTCATTCCCAACTAGAATATCTGAGCTTCCCCCAACTTTGGGGAGTTTATAACCTGTTACTTATTTGTTTGCATTCAAAGAGAACACCCTGACATACAACCGGCTCTAAAATGAAACACGCACGCCTGCCACATAAACACACGCGCACACTTTAGAAAAGTAAGTTAAAGAAGGTTGAAGAATTTCCAAAAAATTCATAATATCTTTCAAGATAACTGGATGAGGGTACTTCAAAAAGTTCATGAAAAATAGAATTAAAAGATAATACAGATCTTTCCATAAACTTTTTGAAGACCCCTGAGAGTACCCACTGGGAATTCCAGCCGCGAATGGAAACACACACGGTCTGGGCCTAAGATTTACTTTGACAGCCCGTATATTATTACAATGCAAAAGTGTTTAGAAATCGTAAAATGATTCACCAAATTAATAATACATCCAAATGAAATTTAGTCCTGTCTTATTAAAGGAAAGAAATTCGTAGGAAGCGACATAATATGTAGGGAACATCTGGTTATTCATAATAATACTTACTGGGAAAATGCTGTATTTGTCTGAATCTACGTCTTTGAAAGGCACAGAATTTTTTATGGCTCTAGAAAAAGAAAACAAAACACCTGGTGAGCTAAGAAAAAAAGAAACAATGTTTGTGAAAACAAATAGGGACATTTTCAAATGCAGCTGTGTAGAGTTTACGCAACAGAGGGCCATTCTAAGAATAAAGCTGAGGGTCCGCTGGTGTGTACGAGCGCCAGCCGGGCTCTGCCAGTCTCTGCTCCACCCACCAGAACTGTTTTGTCCCTGGTATTTAACTTGGCCCACACGGGGAAGTGAAATAACTGAACTGAGGTTTTAGAGGGCGTGGGATACTGATGCTGAGAACCCCAGGAAACAGGAGGCTGCATTTTGGGTCCAGTCAATGAACTCCGATTGAACTTGTGCCAGTTTATACATTCTGGTGAGACAGCCTCTTCCTAAAACTTTGCTCTTTTCAATCACTTTTTCTGAGAGTCTCGAGGCATTCAGTGTCATTAGTTGGCAACTTTCCCACCCATCATGAGCCTGGGTAAACTAGGACCCTGATGTGATGACCAAGCACATTCATGCCAAGGCCATGGGCACACCACGAGGGAGGATTTGCCCTGTGACCGCACTTCCAGACCTTTCCCAGCTTCTAAATGGCAAACACTGCTTTCCATTTAGGAAAATCACTTACAGGGTGTGTGTGTGGGGGTGTGTGTGTCACAGAGTAATGTGGTCACATGACAGGGTGAGGCTCTTCTGGGAGCCTAGAATTTAGAGTGAGTAATGTGACCCTTTAGAGGGTTTACTACGTGGTCTTTTGAACCCAGTGCCCTTGAGCAGCCCTGAGCACCTCAGGCAAACGAATGCAGCCAGACGGCGAGAAGAGTGGGGCCTGCCTGGTAGCCTGGAGCAGGAGCCAGGAACTCAGGGATGGAGGACCCAGCAGAAGTCCGGGTCACAGGCCTCTTTGGGAAAACACTACAGGAGACTGTGCTGGTTATTTTAGCCTCTATGGCTATGGAGCCTGCATTCTGCTCCGTGAATCTGGGGCTGGGAATTTTGCAAAATCCCCTGAACTGGACCTGGCGCTGGTGGGAAGAGCCAGGAGGGGAGACAGAGCTGTTCTCTCTCTCTCTCTCTCTGGATGTTCTTTTCGGTGACCCACGGGGCCACTGGTGGACGCGCAGCAGCCCAGCAGCCGGTGGCCTCCTGGGCCTGGTCACACCAGTCCCCCCTTTTGCGTCCTCCGGCTGTCCTGGGGGTGTCGCCGCTTCCCGTCGTGCTCAGTGCTTCACCTTCCTGCTCTGCTCTGTCAGCCTGTTCCACGCTTCTTCAGCGCTAAGTCCTCTGCGTGGGACGCCCGGGGGTCTGCTCCCCGACTGGACGTGGGGAGTGGGTCAGGGTCGAGCGGGCGGGTGCCACCTCCTCACCTGGTGGCCTCTAGCATCTTAGAGAGGATCGGCTCTCAGAATGTCTCTTGCCAGGTATGGACTAGAGCGAGGTGCTTCATCAGGGCAGCAGGGTCAACAGCTGGAGTCCCTCTCCAACCTCTACCTCCTGCCAGCTCTGTGATCCTAGGAGACTTAGGTCACCTCTCGAACCTCTTTTCTTCCTCTGTGTAATGTGTCAAATGCCACCTCCCTCTCAGGGTTTACTGGAAGGACGAAATAGGATGACATGAAAAGCACCTTCCCGCCGCTGTGGTCACGAGCTGCTGTCCAAGTGGAGAAGTCCCCTTCGGTTTGGGGTGGGCAGGGGTGGGCAGAGCCAGAGGGGACCGGCCTCAGGGACTAGAAAGGTCCTACTCCCTGGCCTCAAGAGAGTTAGAACCCGCCCTAGGGAAGGCGGCGAGGGCATGCTCCTGTTCCAGTCACAATCCCAGTGTGCACTGTGGCCAAATCCTGCTGCCATGTCACCCAAAGCTTTGGTTTCCCCACACTGGAGCGGGGATGAGCGTTCCAGAAGGGGGCTCAGGGAGGCCTAAGGCTGCTCTCTCCCGAGGGAGGGGAAAAGGTCAAGATCACGGCGAAGATCCTCTCCTGTTCGGACGTTCTGGGGTTCATATACCCAAGAAATGCAAGAAATGTTGAAAAAGCTTGGATCAAATGACGTACAATCATGTAGCATAAGTTGTGACCGTGAAAATAAGTTTTGGAAAAGGCTTTGAAGATTGCATGTCCTATGACACTAGGTAGTTCCTTTCCCATGTATGTATCTGACCTCTTGGACAGCTGTTTTGTTTTTCTAGTTGAGAAAAAGAGAGAGATAGAGAGAGACATGGCACGGATCTAAACAGCCCATACTTTCAGTCTGAGAAAAGGTGAAAGGTCTCACTTCAGTATGCCAGAACCATCCCTTCCGACCTTTTCCATCTTGGGGGCGATAGTTTGTCCTTGAAGGAAGGAACAAAGAACTGTCTCTAGAACTTGAAAGGTAGCTCGTTAGCCTTTGAAGTCTCAGAGGGGCTGACCCAAGCCAGGCATTCTGGACACCAGAGGGTAGACTGGTCACCTAAAGCAGCATGAAGTGCGACTCACAAACTCCACAACCCCTTATTCACAGCCCCCTAATACAAATTTTTTTCCCCAATTTTCAGCAACTTCATTTGATGGGGCAAAACTTGACCTGAACTGACATAAGGCAATTCATAAACTTTACCCTACTTAGTGTGACAATTCATTCATTTTACTCTGAAATATAAATGTGTTTGATCAAGAGTGCTGGGGACATTAGGTGAGGTATGGTATACACACCAAATGCTACTTTCCTAAAATATGAAATTCTGAATTCGAAATGATGTCTGGCTCTTGAATAAGGCATTTTTGACTTTTACTAAAATTGTTTCTGCAAAATTGCATCTAAACTTGATACCTTGTGTATCCTTAAAGCTGTATGTTGAAATGCTCATTCATTCATTCATTCATTCATTCCACAGGCAGTTGTGGAGTCCCTGCTGTGTGCTGGGCAGTGCATTAGACACTAGGGATGAATACAAGTTACATTTTCTGCACATGAGGGATTTAACAATAAGTGGGGAAAAACAGTGGATCAATAGATAACTACAGTACTATGGAGAAAATGCTGTAAGAAGGTTGTGAACCTAGAGGGAAAACATTTCTAACTCTCTATAGGGAAAAGAGATCTTCAGGTGAAACCTAAAGGATGAGAAAACACTTTCAAAGCAAATAATTTGGTGAAGGCATCCTCGTAGGAAGGAAAAGCCATGGGAAGCCCCTTAACATAACTTAACGTGAAATTAGACTCTGGGTTTGAACCCAGGTGTACTGTCTACTTTCTATGCGACCTGAGGCAAATCATTCTTTTTGTACCTCAGTTTCCACGTTTGTAAAATAGGACCAATATCATTACTTAGGGATATTATGAAGATTGAATTGATATGTGTAAAGCATGAAGAACTGCATACAGTAAGCACTCAAAAACATTAGCTCTTACTGTTATAGGTTGAGTATCCCTTATCCTAAATGCTTGGGACCAGAGTGTTGCAGAGTTTGATTTTTTCAGATTTTGGAACATTTGCATTATATTTACCAGTTGACCACCCCAGATATGAAAATCTGAAATCCAATATGCTTGAATGAACATTTCCTTTGAGTGTCATGTGGCTGCTCAAAAAGTTTTAGATTTTGGAGCACCTTGGATTTCAGATTTTCGGACTTGGGATGCTCAACCTGTCTGGTGTGCGGTGGGAGTGCTTGTTGTAAGGCTCTAAAGGTTGCTGCCTGGGCTGGTCAGCAGAAGTCAGGAGTCTGCTCTTATCACAGCTTAGTTTTAGAGACATCCCAAATGCAATTCAGATTTTCCAGGTTCGAGGCACACAGTGTTCCTTCCAGTCTTCGTGCAGTCTGTGAGGCTGCCGCTGCTCGGGAACTGACTGTTGCCAGATGTCGGGCTAGCAGGCTTGATCCAGGCAGAAAGTGTAGTTGCGCTGAATGTTATTAATCAATGTTGAGCTATTCAAGTTTAATTTCCCTACAATAATTTCATGAAACAAGGGCAGTATAACAAAGGAAAAATTGTCAGAATAAATCTTCACGTGGACCTGCCTCACATTTTGGTCCCCGACAGCACTGGAGGGCTGGGAGGGGTTGGTCGTGGATGTGAATGTGTCATGTAGATCTCTGTGAGATGGGACCAGAGAAGAGCAACCGGGGAAGGATACCCCTGACCTGCTGACATGGTCACTTTGCTGGGAGGCAGGGGTGATGTGGGTGGAAGGGGCAGGGAGATGGGGAAGGAGGAGCAAGGAAGAAAGGAAAAGAATATAATGGTGAATTAAAAACACAGTAACATGGGATAAGATAGTCTATATGAATTTATGGGAAATAACATATATATAGGTTTATGCATATAGAAATTAAATAAAAATAACAGATTATTAAAAGAGGGGGCCCTCCTAACTTATCGTTGTTGCAATAAAAAATTGAGAGCGTGTAGGCACTGTGAATTGCGGTCAAAACAAAACAACAACAGACTCGACTGCCCCATGGTAATGGCCTGGTATCCTACCATGCTTTTTTCTTTATTTATCCCCTCATTTCTTCACTGAGTTCCTACTAATGCTAAGCACTGAGGTAGGTGCCAGGGATGAGAAGTTCACTGAGAAACGGAATTCCCTGCTCTCTGGGAGCTTCCAGGCTGTGTAGGAGACCAGCGGGGAAGCAGCACTTGCAAAGCAGGTGACAGGAACAGGCACTGCGGGCTGGGGACCCTGAGGAGGGCTGGCCATGCTGGGAGCTAGAACACTTCCCAGGCATGGGGACCCCTGGAAACCCTTTGAAGGTGTTAGGCCAGACAGGGTGGGCAGCAGGGAGAGGTACAGAGCGAGAAAGGCGTTCATCCTGCAGGGACTTTATCAAAGGGCTGTGCAATAGAAGACACTGAGGTCTCATCTCTACCACCTGCAGACTTGTGCTAGTGGGGCAGGCAGTTAAAAACTACTTGCTCGGGGCCGGCCCGGTGGCGCACTCGGTAGAGTGCGGTGCTTGGGAGCACGGCAGTGCTCCCGCCGAGGATTCGGATCCCATGTGGAGACCGGTCAGCTCACTGGTTGAGCGCGGTGCGGGCACGACACCGAGGGTTGCGATCCCGTTGCCGGTCGCAGTACGGGCGCGACACCGTGGGTTGCGATCCTGTTACCGGTCACGAAAAAAGACAAAAAGGAAAAAAAAAAAAAAACCTACTTGCTCATCTAAAGAGTAAGGGGCGAGGGCAGTCAACAGAACCAGACTGCTGGATTTGAAGGTCAGATTTGTCCATTGCCAGCTCTGTGGCCTTGAGCAAGTGACTTTCCCTTTTTAGAAAGAAAACAGTAATGGTGGCTGCCCGAAAGGGTTGCATTTACAACAGTTCTTGACACATACATAGCATCAGATAACTCTGAGTTATCATTATTACTACTGAACTGCAGGTTGTTTTGAAGAATAAATGAGGCTGCATTTGAAGGCGCTTTGTAAATCATAATGCACTGAGCACATTGTGACCTGGTGCAAAGTATACTTGAAGCATAATCACTTTTAGGAAGAAGAAAAACACTGTTTTTGCTTTTTCATAAAAATGAATAGTTTCCCTTTTGAATTGAGCCAAGAAAATCCCTGGCCACAGATGCACTTGAATTCAATTTTTCAAAGTAGTTCAGTTGAAGAGTTGTCACTTTGGCACTGCGGGGTCCTGCTGGCCCACATCTGACACAGAAAATGCAATGATGCGCTCTGCAGGGAGGGGTCAGGGTCTCAGGTCAGCAGGAGTGAGGCATGATGCAGGGATGGGGTCCTGGGGACCACTGCACCTCTCATGTCTGATAGTCCCCTCTGCTCCCATGTCCTGATTCTCTCTATATCCACCTCCATTTATGAGAAGGGAGGTGGCTACTATTTCTGGGACCCAGGCCAGCACTTCGTGCAGCTGGCTTGCAGGGCTCATGCTGGCAGATGAACTGGGACAGGTTTTTAACTCTTGTACCCCTGTGAGGCTTTGAATGTGGGTCAGAGCTATAGCCTCATCTTCTCCCCAGATATTTTCACAACAGACTGGAGATGTTCAGTGGATTTAGCTCCCATGAAGCTCAGGAGATGAAAGATGGCAGAACATAGGAAAAGTGTCTCTGTAATGAGTTGAACTGTGTTCACCAAAAAGATATGTTGAAGTTCTAACCCCTGGTCCCTGTGAATGTTACCTTATTTGGAAATAGGGTCTTTGCAAATATAATCAAGTTAAGATGAGGTCATTAGGGTGGGCCCTGATCCAATATGACTGGTGTTCTTATCAAAGCAAGAGACACGCAGGGAAGATAGCCTTGTGTGAAGACAGGGGCAGAGACCGGAGTTGCGCAGCTGGGAGCCAAGAAACGCCCAGGATTGATGCCAGCATTAGAATCCGGAGAGACAAGGAAGGATTCCACCTGGAGTCTCAGGGGGGAGTGGACCTGCTGATGCCTCTACTTTGGACTTCTAGCCTCCAGGACTGAGAGAGAACACATTTCTATTGCTCTAAGCCATTTAGTTTGTGGTACAGTCAGCCCTCTGTATCAGGTGGTTCTGCATCTGTGGATTCAACCCATCGCAGATCAAAAACATTCGGAAAAAAAAAATTGCGTCTGTACTGAACGTGCACAGACATTTTTTCCCCTTGCCAGTATTGCCTAAGCAGGACAGTATAACAACTATTTACATTATATTTGGTATTTTAAGTAATTCTAGAGATGATTCAAAATATATGAAGGATGTGTATAGGTGATGGCAAATACTGCACCATTTTATGTCAGAGAATTGAGCATCTGTGGATTTTGGCATCTGCAGGAGGTCCTGGAACCACTCCCCCACGAATATTCAGAGACAACTGTATTTTGTTATTGCAGACAGAGGAAACTAATATAGCCTCTCAGTCCAGACATGCAGCCTGACTGTCACCGCTGGTCATTCTCAGGTCTAACCTGCCTCAATGAGAGCCAGGCTGGACTAGAATGGGCTAAAGTGGTAGGAGCTCCAACGGGGGAGTAATGGTAGGAGAAATGGGCTGGAGCAGACGGTGTGGTCTAAACAAGCATCTCACAGCAAAAGAGCATTATTTGAAGTCATCTGTACATGTGGCGTTATAAAGCATCATCTGTACGTTTGGCGTCTGCAGTCTGGCACCTGAACTGGAAGGTGAGTGCTGGGGAGGATGCCAGCAACCCAGGAGTGAAGGTGTGGGGTCCAATTGCCCAAGAATCACCTGGAAAACTTTCAGGTAAGTGCTGTGCCCTCCCACAAGGTCTGGGGCCAAGGACTCTGGATTTAAAAAACTTCCCAAGTGATTCTGAGGAGTAGCCAGAATTTAGTTTATATTTTAATTTTAGATATGGGGAAACAGGCTCAGAGACATTAAGTGGCTCAAGTTCCCAAAGATGGTTCAAGAGGCAGCACTGAAAAGGCGTCAAGAGTATGTATGTTCCCAAAGAATGTGTGGGGTCAAACACACCTGGGGTATGTCTTGGGTCTTCAGTGGCCTGAGGAAAGTTACTTCATTAAGGCTCAGTTTCGTTCACTGTGAAATGGGAATAATAATAATTCCTACCTTGTGGAGTTGTCATGAGAGCTAAACGAGGACGAGGACATATGTTGAAAGTTCAGCACCTGCCATCTGGAACAGCGTCGCATGTTACCTGGCAGCAGCAGTGGTGGCGGTGGCTGTTGCAGAGGCAGCTGAGTGAGGGCAGAACCCACACCGTTGGCCTCTTAGCCCACTGTCCCTCTCACGGTTCCATCTCGACCTTTTGCACAGTGATGACTGCATCTAGCATAATCTCAGACTCCAGATGCAGCTAGAGTATGGGGTTTTAAACTGAGGCAGGAGGGCTCAGGAATTCTGGACAGTGTCTCTCTCCTCAGAACCCTGTTAATGTATATCAGAGGCAGATTTTCAGGTCATAGATTGGATTCTGTGAAAAAACCGTTCCTTTCCAGCCTCGTGAGTGTCTTGCACTGAAGATACTCTAAGGTTCCCTGCATGACCCGTGGCCGGCCTGGCCTGTATCTGACGCAGCAAGAGGGGCTGTCCCCTGGTGTTGCGGGAGGGGGCCGAGCCGTGTGGAAGGCCTTGCAGCGGGCTGTGTCCCAGCCACGGTGCAGACCAGGCTTTGAGATGCGGAGACCAAAGCGATTTCGTTCACAGCTAATTCGTCTTCGAGTTTCTGTACAAGTCAGGTTTTGAGCAGGAAACACTTTCGCTTTCAGGAAGATGCCTTTTAAATGTGAAGATCATTTTAGTCATAGAAAGCAGGGACAGCAAAGATGTTAGGTGCTCAGAAAGGTAGAAATAGTATACATACGATTTAATTTCCTGACAGATCTTGACCAAAAACGGGAGTGCGCAAATGTCAGAACCACTGCTAGGATATTTCTGGGGAGAAAACAAAAATACAGAAAGAGTTGCTGAGTTCGAGGAACATTCCCCATTTTCTAAGGGCCCGTCTGTACTTTCCGTCCTCTGGAGGCTGGCTCCCTGTCACTCCTCTAACTTCGCCTCTGGTTCCTGCCCCTACACTCCACGTTCATCCCACCTCCTGCACCTTTGCTGGCGCCGGCTCCCCAGCCGGGGGCACCCCTGTCCCCCTCAGCCAGCGGCGTCCCCACCCACACGCCCGCCCTGGCTCGCCACCTCCTCCCCAGGCATCTGGCCCACCGTGAGCTGTCTCCTCTGATAACATTCCTCTCCCTCATTCGACCCAAGTGCTTCCAAAAAGGACTTGAAAATAAGAAACACTTTCAACTAAAACAACTCCATCCTATTACGAGGTAAAATAAAGACTAAAGGGAGAGACACCACTTGGGAAGAGGAAGGTCCCTCCCTGGGGCGGTGTGCAGACAGCTCCTCACACTTCCTGAGCAAAGGGATTCACATGGTGCTTTGCAGACATTCTAGGTGTGTGATAAATGGAAAGGCCTGGCTTTTCACTAAGCAGTCCTTTTGAAAGATTGCGGTTTCCATGATGCTTTCTTCCCATGAAAGAAAGAAAAGACAACAGAGTAGAAAGAGTTAGGAACCGTATTTATCAACGAGGCTGAGAGACAGTCAATTCCTGCCAGCCCAGAGGCCTTCAGATGGCTGTGAGGTGTATTATAGGCATCGGTGATAGTTTGACCCTGGCAAAGAGAATCCACACCTTTTTCAAAACATAAATGAGATATTGAAGTATTTTTGAGATGTGTGCGCAGCTTTCTAGGAGCAGAGGAGCAATCCTGGCTAGCACCCCCACCACTCTGCAAGACATAGAGACACAGAGGCTCTCCTTGTCCTCAGTTCACCATCTAGAGAAGGGCATGGGTGGATATCCCAGCTCTGGGCACACCTTGTGGGGTCTGCAGTGGCCGAGGCATTAGAAGGGGTCTCTAGGACCCCGAAGGATGATGCAGATGGTCCAGAAGTCAGGCAGGAAGGAGGCAGGTAGAAAGGAAAAGGCTGATGTCCTGAGGCTTTGTGACTCAAAGTGCAGTCCACAGCCTTGCTAGAGATGCAGACTCTGGAGCCCCCCAGATGTACTGAATCAGAGGTCCTGGGGTGGTGCTGGCAAGCTGTGTTTCCTCCAGGTCATTCTGATGCCCACTAGGGCTTGAAAACCACCACTCTAGGTGCTCGCCACTTGAGGTGCGTTCTTAGACCGGGAGCACTGATGCTACCCGTGAGCTTTTAGACATGCAGCTATAGTCCCTACCACTCCTGCTGTGGGTCAGCTGTGTCCCCCAAAGGTTCATGTGTTAGAGACTTGATTTTCATTGTAACAGGGTTAAGAGAGTGGGAAATCCTATTACAGTAATTGAAAGGTGGGGCCTTTAAGAGGTGATTAGATTGCGAGGACTGTGCCCTTGTGAATGGATTGATCCTTGATGGTTTAATGGGTGGTCATGAGTGTGGTTCTGATGGCTTTATAAGGAGAGCGAGTGAGCAGGTTAGGTCTCCCTTGCTCAGCCCGTTCTCATCATGTGTTACTCTGCATTGCTGTAGAGAGTCACCACCAAGAAAAATGTTCTCAATAGTTGTGTTCTCTGGACTTTGGACTTCCCAGCCTCCAAAACAGTAAGGAATCAATTCTATTTCTTTATACATTGCTCGGTTTCAGGTATTCTGTTATAAGCAACGGAAATGGACTAACACACCCACCACCTACTGTATCACAATCTGTATTTTAATAAGGTCTCTCAATGCATACTGAAGCTGGAGGAGCCTGGCTCCCCACCCAGTGCTATGGAGGTGGAGATGGTTTGGCAAGGTTTGGCATCGTAGTGGACTGCCGAACATCTTGGCTTGGCTGGAGCATCGGGAGCCACAGAATGTGGTAAACCATGGAAGAAAGGAGATGTTAGGACAAGCCTTGGATGTGGTACCACGAGTCACCCTGAGGACACTGGGGATTCGTGAAGGTGTCAGGCAGGGAAATCACATTTGTATCTCAAAAAGATATCTCCAGGAGTGGGAGGATACCCGGAAGAGATGAGATGGGGCAGAGAGGACATTAGAGATAAGAGGCCCTGAGGACTGATCCCAGCGTTTCTAACCTCACACTGCTGCCGTTTAGGCCTGATAAGAACTCAGCCTTTGCTGTGTGACTATCCTCTGTGCTGTGGGATGCTTGGCAGCATCTCTGACATCTACCTACTATATACCAGCCCCACAAATCTGTTCCAAGACATGCCATCCCCTGGGGTGGAGGTGAGGAACAAGTTTGCTGCTGGTTGGGAACAACTGATGTAAAAAGGGGAAGGGTGCAAAGAAGGGGTGTTTAGGAGATTGAACCCAGAGACGTGGTAGCTGATTGAGCTCTGGATTGTAGACCCACTGAAAAACAAACATCAGCATGACATTATACCACAATGTCGATGGCAGTTTGGAAGCATAGGTACATTCTGAGACCCAGAGTCCAAAGTCAGATTGCATCTGAATGTTTGAGCTACTTCTTTTAATATTTGCTTTAGTCTAAAGGCCTTGGTTTAATTATCCTGATGACAATGTAGGTTTTAACAGAGATGATAACCAATACATTAAAAAAAATTTATATCGACAGCCTTATAATTACTACACAAGAGGTATAATAGAATAAAGTTTTATAATTGCACAGCTGTTTGCTATCACAATTCAGCCTGACAGCTGCAGCTGTATTTGAAATTCATTGTGTAGAAACTGGAGTGAGGAATTGGGGATAGATGATGTAGCTTACCCAGGGACTCCCCAGAACTACTCCTGTTTAGACAGAGGTTTTGATTTTCTGGTCTTTTCATCACACGTTACGGGAAAGACCATCCTCTTCTTACAATTTACTTGCAAAGAGACTGAGAAGGGCCCAAGCAGCACCACAGATGACCTTGCTCGCATGTCTGCCAGCCTCTTCCTTTCAGTTTGAACTTTGGTAGACAGAAGCAAAATGTGGCTGTTACTAACTCAGCCATGAATTTAAAATATTGCATCTGGTTGCGTCTAATCCGATCTAAAATAAAAGTCTCAAGTCTGGGCTGCCCCTGGCACAGGAGTCACGCAGCCTCCTCACTTTGCAATGCAAGCTGCCGCTTGCATTCTGAGCCTCGCCACACACTAGAAGGTCACATGAACGCAGAACAACAAACAGGGTTGAAGAAGAATGGGGTGAACGGGGTAAGTGGAAAGTCAAAGCGGGAGAAGAACCACTCTTCTGTGCACAGCCAACCTGAACCTGAGTTTCTGCACAGTGAAGTGCTTCTTAACCCGTGTTGTGTGTTATATTACCTGGATTTAATTGATCTGGGGTGGGGATTGGATGTCAGAAATTTTTAAAGGTTTCCCAGATGATTTTATCAAGCAGGTAGGTTTGTGATTGGGCCTTGACGTGCAACTACCCAAGGTGTCCACTGTACGAGTCTATTATCCACATAGCTTGTGATATGAGCGGTGCTCCCTGAGGTTTAGCACTGAAGAAGCCTGCTTGTGGGCTTTGGTGTAGTACAAGGGCTACCAAGCTTGGAAATAGCTAGCTCTGGGTTTAAATGATGGTTTCTCACTTACTAGCTGTATTAGCACATTTCCGTTGCTTATAACAAAATACCTGAAAGTGGGTGATTTATGAGGAAAAATAAATTTATTGCTTACAGTTTCTGAGGCTGAGAAGTCCAAAGTCCGTCTGGTGGCGACGACCATGACCCAGGGGTCTCACATTGCAAGATGGTGGAAACAGAGAGTGAGAAAGTTCCTCATGGGCTCTCCTTTTAAAGCCCTCAGAACCACACCCCTGACCATCATTTTTTAAAAATTATTTTATTTATTTATTTATTTATTTTTTGCCTTTTTTTTTGTGACCGGTAAGGGGATTGCAACCCTTCAGTGTGGTGTCGCCCGCACCATGCTCAGACAGTGAGCGCACCGGTCCTATATAGGATCCGAACCGCGGCGGGAGCGTCGCTGCACTCCCACAGCTGCACTCTCCCGAGTGCGCCATGGGGCCGGCCCCTGACCACCATTTTTAACCCATTCACTAGGGCACGGTCCTACAATCTAATCACCTCTTCAAGGCCCCACCTTTCAATCACCATAATAGGATCCCCCTCTTCCCCCTTTAACAGTCACGGTGGGGGCTAAGTTTCTAATACATAAAACTTGGGGACACAATTCAAGCTTCAAGGAGTTTTGGGGGGACATAATCCAATCCACTACCTTAGCATGTGAATTGAACACATTACTTAATCTACCAGAGAGTCAGTCCTCTCATCTGTGAAATGAGATTAATAACATGAATGCTCTATCTACTTTGTAGAGGTGAGAATTAAATAAGATCATTCCATAACTAGGTACGTAAACCCTTAGATGCTCAGTGCTCTGGCAAAACCATGAAAAGTCTCCCTGAAGAGCCTTTCGTGGCCTCATGGACATGAGACTTTTTCTGGAATGTTTGATTCTCTTCAACAACACATGACGTTTCCCCAGTCTGGATTCTCACGGTCTGATAGGCTATGCTGAAATGATATGCAACCTACTGTGCGTTGCTTTCTGTGTACTCACTAGGTCTGCTGTTACCTTAGCCACACCAGAGGAATTAACTGCAGCAGATATTCTCTGAGCAGTTTTTCAAAGACACCTATTTGCATTTTCTGATTATATTTTCCTTGATAGCTTTAATCTAGAGAGTAAACAAACTGAGGAAGTTTTCTGAGAAGTCTTTTAATTGTTGAATTGTTCAGTAGAATTTTTTCTTTTTCTTTTTTTGGCTTCTCACAAGTAATTATTGGAATCCTGCCCCACGAATTATGCTTGCAATTCTGGTGACAGAAATAAAAATTGTAAAATCCTAATTAGCCTTTGAGTTAATGCCAAGGCAGTTTGTACTAGTGAAGTAAACAATACCCTGAAAATAAGTTTTTAGATGTGTGTTGAGAAGAATAAAAGATGATTATATTATTCTCCATTTCTGCTCAGCGTTCTCAAGGTGGAGGTCAAGGGTTTCCTGTGGTGTTTTAATTTCTTATTCAATGACTTAAGCAGATTAGCTAAACTGGCTACTGTTGGCCCTTAATTATTTACTGAATTAAATAATGATTGGCAATACAGACATTGTGATCGACTCTATCAATTGTGTGGAAATGTCTGCATATTGCCATTTAATACGTATCGGCCTTGTACATCAAAACCCATACGCCCACCAGGAGTAGGATTGCCAGATGAAATATTGTACTAGACACGCTTATACTAAAACATTATTCTCTGTTTATGTGAAATTCAAATTTAATACGGCATTCTATATTTTCACTTGCTAAATCTGGCAAGCCTGGCCATGAGGGATTTTCCTCCCTTTTATTTCCATTTGCCAAATCAATAATACGCTAAATGCATCGCATCAAGGTGAGTGATGAGCCAGGCCAGCAGGGACAGGCTGAGGACAGTGTCCGAGCCCTCCCACTGCTATGAGTGCTGCCTTGTGGCCAGGATCTTTAGCATCAAGGGTGATGCTGTTCTTTAACGATCTGCTCTCTGCTTCCTTTTCAATCGGGGCTGATTTGCAACCAGGGCCTAAGTCAAATACTTAAGCCCATGGGAACGTATTTGAACTAAACATTCTATCTGTTGAATGAAAGTGTTGATACAAAGAGAACAGAGTAGGGGAGATGAGTAACGATGGCTGTGACTTTAACATTTATTGGGTACCTGGCAAGTCCAGCACGACAGCAGATGCTTTACACACATCAGCTCCACCAGTACGTACATCACAGGACGCCATCATCGTCTCTATCTTGCAGACAAGACAACTAAACCGAGGCTCAGCAAAGTCAAACACCTTTGCCTAAAGTCACAGTTTAGAAAGTGGAGGAGCTGGAGGATACAGCCCCCTCCAAAATGGAGAGTGGCAGTTCTCAGGTGGAGGTATTTTGCTCCCCAGGGGACATGTGGCAATGCCAGGGGGCATTTTTGCTCATCATGACGGGGAGGGGTGGATGGTGCTGCTGGCATCTAGTGGGCAGAGACCGGGGATGCTGCTAAACACCCTACAACACATGGGACAGCCCAAAATGTCAGGAGTGCTGAGATTGAAAAACCCTGCTGTGGAGAGAAGGCAGGGGAAGCGGGGCAAGGGGCTCATGTTCCTGCTTCAGTCCCAATACAGCCACGGCGTGCTGTGGGCTTGCTCTTGGGGCGTGAAAGCAGGGCAGCGAGGGGCGAGCATGCCAAGGGACGGGCTGGCATTCCCTCTGCCGGCCGCTTACCAGAGTCAGGGATTTCTCGACTGTTCGTCTCGCCTTCTCTAGCGTAAGTGTCCACGCCTCCTACAAAAGCAAAGTCAGACAACATGACAACTCTTGTCTCATCTTTTCTTCCTATGTCCTTTGTAAAGTTAGGATTTTTAATCTCTGTAAGTTTGTAATAAACAAATAATTCCATAAATTTATGATAAAATAATTCATAAGAAGGCAATTTCATGTTAATAGCTGCCTTTATTAAGGACTTTTTACTCTGTGCTAGGTGCTGTGCTAAGTACTTTGCAAACATGATCTTATTTAAACTTCACAACAGCCCTGAGAGATATGACTGTTTTACAGATGAGGAAATCAAGATACAGAAAAGCTAAGAAACTGGCTCAAGATCGCACAGCTAACGTCTGGCAGAGACGTGGTCTGAACCTTGCTTCCAGATTGCTGTGCCACACTGTCTTCCTAAGTAGCCTTCGTCTAAAAGCCCCAGGGCAGGAGGCTGTCAACAGCCTCTGCACAAAGAGCTGACAAGCACTGCCCTGCACACTGACACTCCGCCTCTCACCCACCTCCCCTTCCCCTGGTTAGAGATCCCTGTCCTCCTCCAACCATTCTAGAGCAGCTGGGTGTATCTTCCAAGTAACACACACAGCAGCACAAAGAGTTAGTTCATTATCACCGACAACAATTGGGCTGTGAAACTCCAAGGGCCAGTGCATTTGTGTGTGTGAGGGAGGCCTGGGAGGAAAGTGGCACTGGGCTGGGGTGGGGTGCGGAGGATTTGCTCCCAGCACTGCTGCCCAGGGTTTTATCTCCTTGGTGCAGATGACCTAGCCTGGCCACGTCCCTTCTTGGTCTGCTCCCTGTGCAGTTCCTAAAATAGTCCCCTCTCAATAACTGATAAGTTTACTGGGAAACTCTGTCTTTTACACACAAATCAGTAGGGAAGTTGGGATCTGGGGTAGGTGCCATGGTTCTCACTCCAGGCAACTGAGAATGCTGTGCCTGTGTTCAAGCAGTGACAACAGATGCTGGCCGGGGCACTTTGAGGTGGCCGGTCAGCGAGAGGAGGCTCTGGGGACATGCCGGCATGGCGGCCAGTGGGTGCTCGGAACTGGTGTCCCTACCTAACTCTTGCTTGCTCTTCACCCTGAGAGCTCCCCGTCTCCACTCTGGAGCTAAGTGTTGTTCTGACAACATCAGCCACATTGAATGAACATGTGAGTGAGACGGGACTGCTCCCCGTGAACCTGGTTGTGGTGACTTTTCCAGTACGTGCTGCAGAAAGGAGGGCGCCAGGGCCACCCGCACCCCGACCTCCATGCGCAGGCCTGAAACGCTCTCTCTGGTTTCTGGCCCTAATTATACTCCTCTCAGTTGCTCAGTGGATGCAAATGCATCTCTTGTGTCAAAGGCAGTGGGCCAGTTGATGTCTAAAAGTGCACGTTAATGACTTGAGAGAAGAAGATGCTTTCCAGGTGGGTTTTGTTGCCAGGATGCGCTGGTACAGAGTATGTTTATTACGACATTGAAACACTACTGTGCAAGTCTGTGACTGCTGTGTCCCTCAGGCCCCAAGTGCCCCCGCAACTGCCCTGGCCACCTACCTCTTCCTAGGACTACCCAGACCTCCTTGTGATCGGTCAACTAGGGGGGTCAATGTGATGGTGCCACCCACTGGCACCTCCGGACTGTGCTCCAGCATCACACCCAGAGTGTGTTCTGATGGGCTGGCAGTATGGGCAAAATAGTTATCACAGTCCCCACTTTTAAAAGATAGACATCTTTAACAGAAGGATTGCTTAATGAAAAAAGTGACCTTACTAAAGGCACTTCTGGCTTTTTCTGGAAATTCTGGCAAATCCTGGAAATCCTCCTATCATAGAAAACATCTCCCTGGCATGGTCAGCATAACAGACACTAGATCCACGTGCAAATTTCTCTCATGGTGCCCTTTCTGGCTACCCTCGTTAGCCTCAGGCTCATTCCCCACATATTGAAACCCGAAGGTGGTATTCCTCTGCCTTAATTATGCGCCCCTGATTCTCTGTCTCAGGAATACTCTCTTGCATTCTAAGGCCCCATTTAAACACCTACAGGGTCTAGCACAGGCCCTGAAAGAGAGCGATGCTCGATACAGGTGGAAATAACAACCAAAAGAAAATATTTATGATATCATGTTAAGCAAAGTACATAGGCTGTCAGATTTTATACATATAGAAGTAAACCTTGCAAAGGAAAATGCCATAATCATTGTGGGTGATCATTTTTTCCTTTTTGTTCTGTTTTCCAAATTTTCAACAATTCAGCAGTAAATGCTTTTAAAAAAGAGCTCAATCCACATTGCCTTGTTTCTTATTGAAAAAGAGAATGTTGTGCTCATGGTGTAGAGCGAGGGCCCTGGAGACCTGGTGGTGAATGCACAGACATTCCTGCCCCCAGAGCTTCTGGTGTGGCAAGGAGGCTGACCGTGGGCCAGCACAGTGATGAAGCGGGACGAAGCAGAGACAGGGCCTCAGCAACACCCGCCTAGCAGACGCTGCCTGGAGTGTTTCGAGGGAACCAATCTGATTTTAATCCAGCTCAGTTCTCTGGGGCTCAGTGTTTGTTGGGGGGTAAAGACAAACAAGCTATGCAGACATGATGTGGTGAGTGCTTCACCAGAGGCCCTGGCCCACCCTTAGTGCCGGGGCAGGTGGGCTGCTGTGCCCTCCTGGGAGGCTAGCGCAGCTGCACCTGGACATGGCTTGAGTCCTGGGTGCTGGTGCACATGGAGTGGCTACAGGGAGTGGGATCAGGCTGCAGGAAATGGTACCGGCCTTTGCCAAGGAGGGAGTCAAAGCCAAGAGTAGGAACAGAGTCCAGTCCCAGGTGGGCACCCACACTTGCCCATTCACCCAGTGCCTGCTTCCAAATTCAGTTACAGTGACTACTAGGAAAATCCAGACTTCTGCTGTAAATTTGGGGAGGGTAGAATTTACGAAATAGAAAACCAAAGCATTTCTGTAAGATGCAGTTTGGATGACACTGAAATGAAACAAAGAGGGAACAGCCAGGTTTGGGGCAGATTCAAGGCAGAGGTCACGTGGGGAATGGGTGAAAGGGACTGCTGGGCAGAATCTCACTACAGCCCCGAGTCTGGAGCAGCAGGGCTGGAGATGCACCCACAGAGTCGCTGTGTGGGGCGCAAGCGTCAGTGCTACAGTGACGTGGAGGAGCCTGGAGTCCAGGGTCCACCTTAGCCAAGCCACCACGGCACGGGTGGCTGCAGAGGCAGCTTGGGTGGCCATGGGGATAGACTCGTCCTGCAGCTGCATTTGCAGGGACCGTGCACACGATTGAGGAGATGGCAGTGATAACCGTATCCAACAATACAGTGAGGAGTGTGGGGAAGCTCCCGAAGCCTTCCCGGGCTAGAGAAGGGCCCTGCCTGGCTGACCGGACGCTGCTGCACTAGCTGGCAGCTGTGAGGGGGGTGGGATTCCAGCCATGCACAGCAGCTGGGGGCTCAGGGACAGAGGGAGGATGTTCAGCTCACACTGAGGGGCGGGGAAAGCTCCTCAGATACGTCATCAAATACGTCATCACCCCTAGAAAGTCATGTCTTTGCTGCTTCACAGAGGTCCACTCAGAGGCCAAGCAGCTCACCTAAGATCACACGGCTAGTCAGGAGGGCAGCCTAGAGCGCCCAGTCTCCAAAGCCTAAGCCTCGTCCTCTCATGTCTTCTCATTTACAGTGCCCTTGATGATAATAAGCATGGAGTTTCTGGCCATTGAAACTGAGGGTAGATCCTGGGACCTGAGGGATTCACCCAGGAACTGCCATTCTGGAAGGCACTGTCCCCTCCCCCACTAGGTAATTTTCCGGCGGCATCTACATGGATGTCTTGTGCCCTCAGTGACTCCAAGAGCTCCTGCTGCAGGGCTCCGGGCTCTAATTTTTGCTCCCCCTTAACAGCTTCAATAATATGGAGCCCAGAGCATGCAGGCAGCAAGTGCCTGCTGACTTAGAGTCACGAGACTGTCAACATGACAGCGGCAGTAGAGACTGGGAAGGGCTGTCTTTTCCAGACATTCACTCATGCCTTTATTCCGTCAATACTCCTGCTTCCAAGGCAGCACGGCAGGCAGCACGGCAGGCAGCACGGTGGGGAGTACGGGGACTGCAGAGTTGCATAGAAACAGCTGCTGCCGTCCTCACCTCTACAGAGCTTAACATTTAGTGGGGGAGTGAGAAAGGTACACATGGGAGTACATCATCATGAGGAGGTAGAGAAAACAGAGAAAAGGCAAGCTCTTCCAGGAAAGCAGGAAAGCCAACCTGTGCGGAGCTTTCGCAGGTAAGATTTCAACAGGTGGAAGTGGTGGAAAGGGAAGAACATTCCAGGCAGAGAGAACAGTCTAAGGAAGGGTCAGGAGAATTCGGGCCACAGAGCACTCAAAACTCCAGACATTCTGACTACATGAAGGGAAGCCTGGGCAAGTGGGTGACCATGAGGGTGGGAGGACCTGAACGTCACAGTGAAAGTCTGGCCTTTATTCCAAAGGCAGTCGCCGGCAAGGGTGTGTCAGGTTTAGGGACAAACACAAGTTAAGAAAATCAAAATTGACAAAAGATGAAACCACCACTTTCTCCCACCGTTAGTAATTCAAAGTGCACTCATCCAAAAAAAAAAAAAAAATCTAGATAAAAGCTCCCTCTTTTTTCTCCAGAAGAAAATGGATATAAAAACTCAAAGGCATTTGGAACAGTTACTTGGTTTACATGTCTTAATGACAAGCAAATTGCTAGTAAAAATACGGATAATCGTCTCTCTCCTTGGTAATCTTTACCTGCTGGCAGTTTGATGTTTCAGTCTTCATTTATAAAGTATGAGAATTACTCTTCCACATTCTGACAAATTCAGACTTTGTGGAGGATGTGGTTCTAACAAGTGGTTGGGGCTGAAGCCAGAAATGTGTTTATGGCTGGGTCATCCCAGGCACAGGCAGATTCTGCATCAGTAATGTGGGGCTTGGTTCTGGAAGTGTGCATTCGGTCTGCAATTTGTTATGGTCCAATCTTTTAGATTCACATTTCTTCCTTTGGTTATCACACTTCCTTTTTCCAGCTTCAAGTCCTCTTCTAAGTCTATTTATTTAATACCCTCATGAGTGGATTGCTGGGGAGGCCATCACATGGCTCACAGAGATATGAGCCCTCAGCCTGGGGCATAGGGTCCAAAGAACCACAGATGTGTGTATTGGATTTCTTTACTCAAGAGCCTGGGAAGTGCCCAAGGACAGCATGGCATGCCACCCAACAGGGCATGAAAGGGGACAGCATGACCTTCTGCTCGATCATCAGAGCACACAGCAGCATATGGCCATGGTGTCTCACTCAAACACCTTTGTCAGAATGATTCAAGTGTCACCCAAAACAGAACTGGCCCAGTCTTCAGACAAGAGGAGAGGCTTGGTGACTCCTGACTGCCATTGTGGGTTGAACTGTGTCCCACCAAAATTCCTATGTTGGAGTCCTGACCCCCCAGTACCTTAGACTGTGACATTATTTGGAAATAGGATCATTTCAGATGTAATTAGTCAAGTTGAGATGAGGTCATACTGGAATAAGGTGGGCTGCTAATTCAATATGACTGGTCCTTATAGGTAGGACACCATGTGAAAGGACACATACGCATATGTTGGGTCCACTGGCTGACCTGAACAGCCCTTGCCTTGCTATCAGTCTCTCCCTTGGTGGGCAAGTGAATTGCCCGGATTCCTCTTTCTGTCTGGTCCCCATTGGGAGGAGACGGGGGAAGAGAGCTGCAAAGAGAGGTGAGCACAGCCACCAGCCCCAACCAGCCCGTTAAAGGACACTCAGATGTGGCGGGGGTTCTGTCGAGCAGTTCCGTTTATTATTACACAAGCACTTGCTTTTAAAGGCAAATGGGAAAGGGAGGTTTTTACATCCTCCGACCAGCTTAAAGGTTACGAGAGCATGCATCCTGTCTCTATTATTACACAAGCACTTGCTTTTAAAGGCAAATGGGGAAGGGAGGTTTTTACATCCTCCGACCAGCTTAAAGGTTACGAGAGCATGCATCCTGTCTCAATGCCTAGATATCAATGAGCGTGGAAGTGCATATTTGGCCAATAAGGGCTAAGGCAAGGTTCCCGCAGACACTCCCACCCTATTTCCTCCCGGTGCTGTCTTAGGCTGCCACATTAATATGCCCTCGTGGGCCCATAATGGTGCCGCTTGTAATGTCACTTAAGGTGGCGTTAGTTTTTAAGGCCCGACACGCATTCAGAGGGAAGATGGCATGAGGGTACAGGGAGAGTGTCATCTATCAGTGTAAGGAACACCAAAAAGTGCCAGCAGATCACCAGAGCTAAGCGAGAGAGGCATGGCACAGTTGGTGGCTCTCTGCCCTCAGAGGGCACACTCTGCTGACACCAGTCTTGGACTTCTAGCCTCCAGAACTGTGAGACAAATTGGGCTTAAGCCACCCAGTTTATGGTGGTGGCCCCAGCAGACCCATACAATTGTCTTGATCTCCAGAGCGATTTTGGCTCATGACCCCGAGCTAAGAGTCGTTTGGGTGATAGAAGAGCAGGGCCAGATGCTCATTGCCACCCGTTTTTGTGGCAAAGTGGTGTCCTGATAGTATTTGCACTCAGACAGACATCAGCCAAATGGGAGCCCAAGGAAAAGGAAAGAAGCGTTGTAATTAATTTAGCAGTTGCAATGTGGGCAAAACTCCCATTATCAGTGCAAACTCATTAAATATTGTGCTGATCATTAGATCAGGGTTCTCCACTGTTATTTGCCATTTAAAATAAATTTGGACCATAGAGCGTTTGTGAGTCTGAGTGCTGGCTTCATTATGTACTAGTTGTGGGACCTTGGGCAAGTTCCTTAAGTGTTCTGAGCCTCAGTTTCCTCATCTGTAAAGTGGGGATGATAGCAGCATTGTTGTGAGGATTGAATAAAATGGTACTTAGAATAGTGCCTTGACATAATAAGCATGACCTCGGTGTTAATAATAATTGCTGTTTTTATTTCCAGTTTTCATGTCACCAATACACAGATGGAAAAATTACAAACACTTACACCATCAGCCTACATGAATGTATGCTGTTTTTCAGTGATCCTGAAAACTGCTCCAAGAAAAAAGTATTTTTTTCCCCTCAGTTTACAGATGAGAAAACTGAGGCTCAGAGAGATTGTACAATTCAATCCGGGCCACTCTATAAGCAGAGATGAGATTGGTACTCAAGCTTCTAGACTCCAGCACGTTTCCCGCCACTGCCATAGTGTTCTCCAAGGCTGAAGCAAGCCTGAAATGTTAACACAGGCGAGAAGGTATGACCTCTGAGGTTGCACCAAGGCCATGGGGAATGGCAAGCATAGCTCCCGTGGTGTCACGATGCTTTAGTGCAGAAGGCCAGGGGAGAGGACTGGCTCTGTGTACCAGGAAGTCATGCACCTGGGTGGAAACTCACGCAGCCCAGGTACAAGCGTGGTGGCAAGCATGTGACTAATAGTGACAGGAGAGGGAAATACTCCTTCAGCCGGTCACCTCTTAGTGCAGTCATTCATTCTATTCGTTCATTTTATGAATACTTATTTAGTGTCTATGTTGTGCTATAAATTACATGTTAGGGACACAGTGGTGAATGAAACATCAAAGGTTTTCTGGTCTGGGAGAGCAGATTGATAGTAAACAGTAATTAGAGCACAATTCGGAAAGTGTTTTTTAATGGTTACTATTATCCTTCTTTTGAAAAAGATGAGGTAAACTGAGGCTTAGAGTAAGTAAATAACTTGCCCAAAGTCACAGAGCCACTGAGTGGCACTATCCAGATTCAATTTAGACCTGTTTGGCACAAAATCCATGCTTTTAACCCTGCTCTGGGAGATGCTAATAGGTGTGCTAAAAAAGAAAAAAAAATTTTTTTTAAGTTAAATTTGGGAAATCTGAGAACTAAATCCCAGTCTGAGAGAGCCACAACATACATTAGCGCATTCGAGGCTTTGAGCCCCTTTGTGAGAATGAATATTATTTAGATCGGCGTTTCATAAACAATCAAATGTTTCAGTCAAAGCATATGAAGCTACATTGACCACGATGGAAAAACACATAAAGAACGCAGGGTGCAGGGGATCCTCAGAGACTCAATACAATGTCCCTTGAAATGTTAAGACTATTGGTGAATTGGACAGGGCACATTCACTAATTGGGCCTTCTAAGGTTCTGTGATATTAAAGAATTGAGGTCTGTGCACTTAGGAGTGAAGAAAGTAAAGAAAACAGTGCTTTCAGACATGGATTTCTACAGTGAACAGTTTTTACCAATTGAGTTCTCTGCTATCAATTACAGCAGCAGTGGATTTGAAAAGTACAGAAAGAGTCTTTGGTTCACTTCACACTTTTGACAGCAGTGACAGATTCCCACAAAGGAGGAAGCCCCTGGGAAGCGAAACGATGACCTGAGATGGGCGTTCTTTACTGTCAGCGATCGTGTGTGGATGGGGAGTGGGGGTGTCGGGGGCAGGGAAGACCACTCATCTGCTCCGGATCTTTTCTAAAAGTTTAGCAGGACAGGTTGCTCCTCAGTCCCAAATGAGGTGGCATGTTGCGGAGAAAAAGGAACTCTCTTACATTGTTGGTGGGAATGCATAATGGTGCAACCCCTATGGAAAATGGTTTGGAGGTTCCTCAAACAGCTGAAGATAGATCTACCATACGACCCAGCTATCCCACTGCTGGGAATATATCCAAAGGAATGGAAATCATCAAGTCGAAGGTATACTTGTTTCCCAATGTTCATTGCAGCACTCTTCACAATAGCCAAGAGCTGGAATCAACCCAAATGTCCATCATCGGATGAGTGGATACAGAAAATGTGGTATATCTACACAATGGAATACTACTCAGCTACAAAAACGAATGAAATACTCCCATTTGCAACAACATGGATGGACCTTGAAAGAATAATACTGAGTGAAACGAGTCAGGCAGAGAAAAAGAAATACCACATGTTCTCACTTATTGGTGGGAGCTAAAAAAAAATAAACAAATTAATTTACCCACAAACACACAAAAAAAACTGGGGGCGCGAGAATGCAAAATGGTGCAACCCCTATGGAAAATGGTTTGGAGGTTCCTCAAACAGCTGAAGATAGAGCTACCATACGATCCAGCTATCCCACTACTGGGAATATACCCAAAGGAATGGAAAACATCAAGTCGAAGGTATACCTGTTTCCCAATGTTCATTGCAGCACTCTTCACAATAGCCAAGAGCAGGAATCA
>NW_007731173.1:110861-119706 GCF_000696425.1 Galeopterus variegatus
AAAAAAAAAAAAAAAAAAAAAAAAAAAAAAAAACCCCCACCCCACAAAAAAAAAAAAAAAACTAGCGGGGGGGGGGGGAAGAAGATATAACAACTATACTTTTTTGAAGTTGTTACAACAAGCAAACGGAAAGGACATTCTTGGGGGGGAGGGGAGAGAGGGAGGAGGGAGGGAGGTGTCGGTGATGGGCCATAATAATCATATACAGTGTATATTGAAAAAAAAAAAATTAAAAAAAAAAAAAAAAACGAATGAAATACTGCCATTTGCAACAACATGGATGGACCTTGAGAGAATAATATTGAGTGAAACGAGTCAGGCAGAGAAAAAGAAATACCACATGTTCTCACTCATTGGTGGGAGCTAAAAAATAAACAAATTAATTCACCCACATACACACACAAAAAAAAACAGGGGTGGGGGGAAGAAGATATAACAACTATACTTTTTTGAAGTTGTTACAACAAGCAAACGGAAAGGACATTCTTGGGGGGGAGGGGAGAGAGGGAGGAGGGAGGGAGGTGTCGGTGATGGGCCATAATAATCATATACAGTGTATATTGACAAAATAAAAATTAAAAAAAAAAAAAATGAAACAAGATTTGAAAGAAGCTGTCTCCAGGTCCTTACTGTCCACTGCAGGAGATAAAATACATAGTAAGCACAGGGCAGGGCAGTGCCATGGGCTGGACGTCTGTGTCCCTCCCACATTCGTGTGCCGAAACCCTAATCCCAGCGTGCTGGTACATGGAGGTGGGGCTTTGGGGAGATGGTTAGGCCATGAGGGTGGAGCCCTCATTTTGGGGTTAGTGCTCTTCTATGAAGAGGCCAGAGGACCAGCTTGCTCTTCTTCCTCCCGGTGAGGACACATCGAGACGCTGGCAGTCTGCACCCCGGGAGGGGGCCCTCACCAGAACGTGACCCTGCTGGCACCCCGACCTCAGACTTCTGGCCTCCAGAACAGCGAGAAAGATATTCCTGTTTGTAAGCAATCCAGTCTAAGGCACTTCGTTACAGCAGCCTGAACTGAGATAGGCAGACTAGAAAGAGCCAAAAGAAAGGTACAGAAAAGGGCTTTGAAGGGATTTCTATTCAGTGGAAACACAAAGCCGAGAAGTTCCACTGCTCATGAGTTTTTGTCAAATAGTGGCATGTCCGGCCTCAGGGTGGGATTTCCTGGTCCTGCTATTCTACCTGCCTCTCACTGTATCCTGCAGGGGCTATTTCCCAATACCTGGGGTTAGCTTTATCAAAGCCCAATTTTGTTTTCAGGTTCTGACATTTTCCAGATCTGATAGGCACTTATGACTCAGAGTTATATGAAAAAATGAAGTTGGTTCACATTTTCTTCTTCCAGGGATAGGAAAAAAAGGGGGTGGGGGGAAGCCAGTGCTTTTAAATGCACCCCTTTCTATCACTAAATGCACTTCTTCACACATACTTTACCATTCGCTAAATTTTCTTCTTTCCTTCTTCTAGGCTAATTCTGCATTGTACAGCTATTAGTACCATCAATATATTTAATCACACTCTTGCTATTATTTCCTTTTCTCCAGGCAATACTTTCATTTAAAAAAAGCTTTATTTTAAATAGTCCTATTCCCACCCTGTTCCTTTTTCTGACACTATTATTCCTTGATTTCCCCATCATCACCACATACCACTTTGCCAGAGAGGTCCTTCTATGCTTCAAGTTCTGTATATATTTGACCTCTAAACTTTATAATAATTCTGCAAAGAAGGAAGTAACAGTTTTGTAACCTCACTTTATAGATGAGATATCCAAGACCTGGTGCTGTTCAGTGAACTGCTGGAGGCTTTGTTCCGTTCTGACAGCTTCTTCCCTAGTCGCTGGGTGCACAAGCTTGCTCCCCAGAACAGACCCACCACGCTTGTGGTTTATTCTTATGGGATGCTGTCCTGTTCTTAATTCTGGCAAATAATTAGTGAGATGGAGGGTTTGGTTCAATCACTATGTTGTCTTAAGTCAATTTTTTGAAACATAGCATTTTAACTTTTTACTATTTTTCTATTTGCCTTCAGGTGGCTGGATTAGTCTTGCCCGATGTTACATAACTAATCGATTCATTTGTATTAATTTCCTATTGCTGTTGTAACAGATGACCATGAACTTAGTGTCTTAGAGTAACATGAACTTATTCTTTCACAGCTCTGGAGGTCAGAAGTCCAGGGCTAACACCAAGGTGTCAGCAGGGCTGGTTCCTGCTGTAGGTTCTAAGGGAGAATCCACTCCTCTCCTTTTGTAGATTTTGGGGGCTGTGCACATTCCTTGGCTGACGGTCCCATCACTCTGACCTCTACTTCTATTGTCGGACTTTCTTCCCTCATTCTGATCCCAGTGCTTGCCTCTCTATACAAGCACCCTGGAGTTACATTCGCCTCATCCACATAATCTCCCCATCTAAAGATCCTGAACTAAATTGTATCCAAAACTTCCTTTTGCGACATAATTTAACATATTTACAGGTTCTGGGTATCAGGATGTGGACTCCTTGGGTGGGGGAGGGTGCATTGTTCTTTCTACCATATTATTCATTCAACAAATAGCTATTGAGCAATTAATAGGATGGTACTTCAAAAAGTTCAGGGAATAACTTGTATTATCTTTTAATTCTATTTATTCATGAACTTTTTGAAACACCCTTGAACATGCAGTGAACTGTGTTGTGCTCTGGGGAAATCGTAGAGAATAGCACTATGGTTAATAAAACAGCCAGGACTGTCTTTGCTCTCGTGGAGTTTACATCCTAATGGAATATGCAGACATTAAATCATAATATTATAATTATCTAATTATGACTGTAGTAAGTGCTGGAAGGATAGTTCACAAAAAATGGAGAAGCATCCTGGAGAACCTGGCTTAGTTTGGGCATCAGAGAAAGCTTCTTAGAGGAAATGACTTCTGAGCTGAGCTCTGATGTGGGTGATTAATTAGGTGACGATGGGACCAAGAGTGGAGGCTGGGAGACCAGTGATTAAAACTTTATAATTCAAAGGATCTTTTAGAACTGTTCAAATTCATTAGGGTCACTAGCTTTTCCTGAGCTAAAGGAAGAAATAAGCATGTTCTCAAGAGATCATTGTCATTTTCTGAACTTCTCAAAAGCAGGCGAGAAACATTTTCATATCTTGGATATCACATAAGAACTTTCCTTGGAATGACTGACTTCTTGTACTTATCAGATGTCAAGGGTAACTTAACATTTGTATTATTATTGCTGTCCTCTGAAGAATTTTGAAATCTAGATGAATTTAATGGCCCCCAAATAAATCTTTATACAGGTCTAAGTAGATAAACTCTCAAAGCTTCCAAATACAGGCTTTAACAAAAATACGGCTTGGAATCTCTGGCAAGAACATTTGAAATGCTTGGACAAAAGATTAAGCAGTAGACCAGAGTCCACATGCAGTGTCCCAGTGCTGCCCTCGGCTCTGCTAGAGTTTTAAACTTTGGAATATTCAAGGAGAAATTTAATTTAGTGATTTCTGATATTTCTGTTTCTGTGATAATTTCCTGTCTAATGACCATCAAAGAGTTTTGTGGAGATGAAATACATAAGAGGTGGATGGAATATCGTTTTAATTTCCATTTTTTGAATTATAAGAAAGGGTGATTATTTTCCCCTAAATTTTTGGTCCTTTGAACTTCTTTTTCTGTAAACCCATTATGATTTGCTCATTTTTATTTTTTAAAGAGCTCTTTGAATCATACAAAAATCAAGTTTTGTGTGGTGTATTACAAAAACGTTTTCCCGGTTGGCCATTTATCTTTCAACTTTGTGTATGGGGCAGGTTTTTACTAGTGAAATGTATTAATATTTCCCTTTGTGACTTTTGGATCACAAATTACAAATAAAATTGCTCAGGTTTTTCTTCTTTTATGGTTCATGATTCAACCTTTAATTTACTTGGGGTTGGTTATTTTGCTATAAGGAATACATAAGCATAGAGCTTAAATTTTACCCCAAATGTCTAGTTTTTAGTCCTGTGCATTTATTGAATAATTCAGTGTTTTACCACTGATTTGAAATGCTGTTTTAATCAAAAATCAGAATCTGAAATACGTTTAGGTTTATTTTCAGACACCATATTCTGTTCCATTAAAATGAGCTGACTTTTTGTATCCAGAAGGCTATATTCCCCTGTTGTTTATCTCATTATTCATAATTTCCTCAGATGTTTAAAGAGAAGCTTTAAAAACATTGTCAATTAAACAACTCCACAACCAATAATTCACTTGAAATTTGATTCCTTATCTGTAAAATTAGGGTAATAGCCTTGCAACGTGTGGCTAGATTTTAGATGATGTATATATGCCAAGTGCTTAGTCCAAATTCATGGCGGTTGTTATTGCCTTTTATTATTTGGCCCCTAATGTGTACTCATCATGCAATAGGAGCTTAGTAAATGTATATTATGAAAATAAAAGAATGACTGTCTATGCCTTAAAAGCCTGTTAATTTCACCCAAGACTCATTTGACTAGTACCATTTCTGGTCCTAGTGGCCAAAGATATGGTCATCTTCCAGGCACAGTCATGGGTTTAATTAAGCAGGATAGTTTGGGAATATGTTATTAACTGTTCCAGAATATTAAGGTACCAAGTAATGTTCCAAAGCCATAGGTTTTTCCTTCTCGGATGTATGTTCCCTTCAGAAATAATGTCTCATTTCCTAAAGGTTTAGCAAGTCACAGTTTGAAGATCAGCCATCACTCAAGAAGGCTATTTCTTTAACCCAAAGCTCTGATAATTAGATAGATGACTTCTTTCTCATTTAATAATTTGTATTCTGCTAGGCTTGGATGTGAGAGAAAAGACTAGTCACACACTATCTGGAGTTAGGGTGGAGGACTGGGGCAGAACAAACCAAAGCTGGAGAGGGTGACCAGACAATCTAATGGGACAGAGAAGCTCAATTATTTCTATTTAATTTGGGTTCTGAGCTATAATTTTGCTAGAATTGTCCACGGCAGTAGTCACAGAGGCTCTAATGTAATAGATGATGATGGCAGAAGAAGCAATTACCTCTCTTTGTTTGATATAGAGATTCTGTTAAACTTTTTTATTTTCTGTGCACCTGTCACAAAAAAGCCAAGCCATAATTCCAGCACTGAGAGGACAAATGCAGACTTTAGAGATTTGAGTCTTGGAAAACAGATACAGATATGGATTTAAGAAATTTACCCAAACACACCATGCCACACGCACACACAAACATGCACATACGTATCAAACAATGTGGAACTCGGGATCAGAGATTAGTTTTCTTGAAATAAGAACAAAGAAAAATTGCTATTCACTAGAGAGCATTTGGTTTTACATAGAGACCTCAGACTCTAATCCTTTTTGCCAATTCCATCTTACTTCTCATTCATTGATTCACTTTTCCAATATTATTTACTGGACACCCACTTTGTTCCAAGAACTATGCAGGTTCTGAGAATATGCCCTCAGAAAGTTCTCAGTGAGTGCAGGACTCCTTGAGTAATGATTCGAGGCTGTTGCAACAGGGGAAATAACTAAGACATGCATTTCCGGTGGAGAGCTACATCCTCAGTCATAGAGGAGGACTGGAAAGGACAGAAAGGATGCTCACAATGAGTCTTCTGAAAAATCAGCAGTAGGAAGGCCCAAGTCTAGACAAATGGACCAAGAAATCTCAAGGCCTCAGTTGAGTCCATGAAAAAGACAAAGAAGGAGATGCGCTAGGAGCACAGACACCAGTGGGTGTTGGGAGAGAATGTAGAGATAAGGAGCATTACAAGGGCATTACTGTCACCGTTTTAGAGGTAGAGATGGGTTCACAGGTGAGTCCATTTCTGCAACACACATTTATCGGGCAACTGTAGTGTGCCAGCTCCTATGCCAGGCAGCAGCGATACTGAGCTGGGTCCGGTGCAGTCCCACCTCACAGTCTCCGTCCAGCAGTCAATCTCATAGAGACAGACACTTAAACCAACAACTAAAATGTAAACTGGAAAGTACCATGAGAACTGTGAGGACGTGCCACCATGCAGACAGTGCGGCAAGGGGTCTAATCCACACTGGAGAGGGGGCAGGAGTGTCAGGGTCAGTTTCTGGGAGGAGGTGATGGCTGAGCTGCATCCTAAGGATGGCCTGGGGTGGATATTATAGACACGGGGGGAAGAGGAGCAAGGCAGAGAGGTAAGAACCAGCAGGGCGAGAGCAGCAGTGATACGAGGTGCTGAGCTGCTGGAGAGGAGGGTGAGGTGGGTGCTGAAGGAGGGAGGGAGCGAGAGGGCAGCTCCTGCAGCTCGAACTTCGTCCTGTGGCTGATGACAGCCTCAGAGGGATTTAGGCAGGCAGGATTTGCATCTTAGAAACATCACCAGGTGCCTGGGTTTGAGGTGTTCAGACTAGAGGCAGAGATATCAGTTAGCTGCTGTAGGACTCTGTCCTAGAAATGATGAACCCCTGAATCAGGCAGGCAGAATCAGCGATGGGCAGGGAGGGACAGGCTAGAGAGAACCCTTTCGATGAGTGAATGGTGGTGTTGAAACTGAGGTATGGAAAATAATACACAGCTTCTGACACATTGTGGTCAAGGTGTCTTTCAGACCCTCCAATGAGGGTTTGCATCTGGGAGCTGTATCTGAAGCTCTGAGCAGAGTTTTCAGCTTTATTAATGAGCCTTAATAACAAGAGCAAATATTTTTTACATGACTGTGATTGGTCACTATTCTAAGAATTGTACATGTATTTGTTTGCGTAATCCTCACATTAGCCCTTTGAAGCAGGCTCTACTATTCTCCCCATCTTACAGATGAAGATGGAGGCATGAAGTTAGGCGCTATATCTCAAATCACTTGGCAGGTATGTGGTGGAGCCAGGGTCGCTCACCCAGGCAGCCTAGCACCAGAATCGCTGTACATAACCACCATGCTGGCCTGTCTGCAGTCACTCAGAGAGAAAGCCTGGAGTGAGCAGAACCCTGCTGGGGGACAGGGGTCACCCCTAGAAGAGACAGAGCAGGTGCAAGGAGAACAGAAAAGGGAAGAGACGTTTTGGGAAGGGAGTGGCGAGCAGTGTCAAATGCGGCAGAGAATGGATAAAAATGTCCTTGGATTTGGCATTTAGGTGGTGACCTTAAAGGAGAGCTGTTTTAGGAGAGTGGGGGGATGGAAGCCGGACTGCAGTAGGTTGGGAAGCAAGTGGGAGGCGGGGAAGGGGTATGCGGGGGGTAAGCTCTACTCTTTTGAAAAGTTTGAATGATGATGATGATGATGATGATAACTGACACTTATTAGTGCTTATTACATGCAAAGCATTGTTCTAAAACTCAATTCCCCCATATGCATACACACACACACATATGTGTGTGTGTATACATGCACAAAAACACACACGGGATAATTAGCATACTCAGCAGTACACAATGTAATCATTTTTGTGGCCCTTTTCCAACTTCTCGTTAAACTCTCCCCACCCCCTACCCCTTCCCCACCTCTGGCAACCTCAGTTCTATTCTCTCCTTTTGAAAGTTCCATATATTATGGTGATTGTTGAATATGCTAATTATCCTGATTTGAGCATCACATATTGCACACAGGTATTGATATTCAACGTGGTACCCCACGGATATGCACAGTCAATTATATTTCAATAAAAATTTACATCTTAAAAAATACACACACAGATGTATATTAACTTGATATTCATAGCAACCCTATGAGGTCCTAGTATTATCTCCATTTTATGGCTGAAAAACTGAGGCCCAGAGCTATTATGCAATGTGTCCAATGAGAGACAGCTGGTCAGGAGTGAGCCAGGCTGTGAGCCCCGGTGGTCTAGCCCCAGGGTCTGTGATACTAACTGTCATATTGAACAGCCTCTCAGTTAGAGACAGGAGAGAAACATGATTGTAGCTGAAGGGAATGGGACCTGGGGGGTGTTTTTATATTTAGTTTTTAGAAAGGGAAGGCTCAAGCAGGTTAATAGGCGTTCTTGTTTTCTGCCTCGGCTGTAGATAACTTCAGTGCAACTTTGCCCAGTTAGTTGTCGTTATGAGAAAATCCATAAAAAACAGTGAATTCCAAATATATTGGTTCTAAAACATCCAGTTTCCTCTGCCCTTCTAAGAGGACTGATTCTAAGGAGCGGGTGGGAGGATAGGAGACTGGAAGCCTAGTCACAGAGTTTGAGTTAACGAATCTATCAGGAAAGGGGTAGAAATCAAGGAACGGTTGGGAGAGGATGATATCAGAGGGAAAATGGAGCCATACGATTTTGGATGTCTGGGAGGTCGGTGGCAGTACGTTCAGGCTTGTCAAGGACAGCTTTCAGTCTTGGCCAAGCTTCAGAACAATGGCTGTCACCCTTCAGTGCTCATCAGAAGCTGCTGCAGAAGTGTCAATGCTGGAATCCCACCCCCAACATACTAGACCAGACACCCCAGTGGGGCTCCATACTTATTTCCGAAAACTGCTTCACACACGTCCAGGACTGCCCTTCTCATCCGATCTTTAATTCAACAAATCTCAGGAAGTACCTACTACGTGCCAGTCCCAGGAATACAGTGATGAGAAAGAAAGACACAACCACTGTCCTCAAATGCTATGAAAGACATAAGCAGAGGGCACCGTTTGTAAGCCACCTTCCCTGCTAAAACCCTTGATATTCATAGCAACCCTATGAGGTCCTAGTATTATCTCCATTTTATGGCTGAAAAACTGAGGCCCAGAGCTATTATGCAATGTGTCCACTGAGAGACAGCTGGTCAGGAGTGAGCCAGGCTGTGAGCGCCGGTGGTCTAGCCCCAGGGTCTGTGATACTAACTGTCATATTGAACAGCCTCTCAGTTAG
>NW_007731173.1:119838-121411 GCF_000696425.1 Galeopterus variegatus
CCTTCAGTGCTCATCAGAAGCTGCTGCAGAAGTGTCAATGCTGGAATCCCACCCCCAACATACTAGACCAGACACCCCAGTGGGGCTCCATACTTATTTCCGAAAACTGCTTCACACACGTCCAGGACTGCCCTTCTCATCCGATCTTTAATTCAACAAATCTCAGGAAGTACCTACTACGTGCCAGTCCCAGGAATACAGTGATGAGAAAGAAAGACACAACCACTGTCCTCAAATGCTATGAAAGACATAAGCAGAGGGCACCGTTTGTAAGCCACCTTCCCTGCTAAAACCCCTATGTGCATCGCAACTGCCTGACACGTTTGCTGGAGTACCATTCTACATAATTCATCTACATAAATATTTGCTGGCTAGAAAAAAGAAAAACAACTTTTCTATAGAAGCTATGAGACTTTCAGGAAGTCTCTCAGTTCTCTAGGTCTCCGTAGACTTTCCTATAAAACAGGGGCATCATACCTGTCATGCAGACTTGTGATGGTTAAAAGGGAGGACTTGTGTAGGGAGCCTGGCTGTGGGGAATGTCTGTTGAGGCGTGACTGAGCGAGGGAGTGGTTATAGGGTTTAACTGGTGCTGAGGAAGTTGGGATACTTGTGCAACGTTCTTGGAAATTAAGCTCTTCAGGAAACCACAGCTGCCTTTACTTCCCTCTGGCTTTGAAAAGTGGCTACTCTAAAAGTGTTCTGTAATCTATGCCAAACACAATATGCTGATGTCTGGAGGTCTGAAGTCCAAGACCTCATGGTGAGTTCAGGTTTTACTTGCTAGTTGTGAAGCTTGGGGTCAAGACCTTAAGCTTCAGGCAGGTCAGCTGGCTAGGCTGGTTAAAGTGCAGTGTTGAGATACCAGCATCAAGGGTTCAGATCGCCTTACCAGCCAGCCATCAAAAACCCTTAAACCTCAACTGCAAAATATGTTTGATAATTACACGTATGAAGTAGAGTTTGACCCTGTGATACTGGATTAAAATTGGAGACATCAACATGAACTTCTGTCCACACACGCAGATGAATACACACAGAAACCATTGTCGATATGTGTGTATACATGGGTTACATACATATATACTTCACTTAGCTCTCCACTAAGGTCTACAAACAATGACATCCCAGTAACAATGGTCACACCCAGCACCCAGATCTTGGTTTCTAAATACCATTCTCCAACAAAAGGAACCAAATCTCCTTAGAGAAATGGCTGATTCTAGGACTGGCACAGAAAGAAAACAAGATGAGACTGGATCACCTGGTAGTACCAAAAAGTAAAGAAGTGTTAAAAAAAATTCACAAAAAAACAAACAAAAAATCCCAAGGATAGAGGCATGTCAAAGGGACACAGGAGCCAACCCAAAAGAGCCTCCCATAGCAGAAAAACTGGAAAAATTTGAGCACTAATATTAATAAATGCAAATTTGGATTGTAGTTCAAAATATAAAGTGCATACACATGAGTCCATACTGATATAAATAAATGATTGACTAAATAAATAAGTGAGGGATGAAAGACCCACCTTCTTTACAAAACAATTCTAAAAAATACAAGTAACACTTTCTCC
>NW_007731173.1:122053-144929 GCF_000696425.1 Galeopterus variegatus
TTCTCTCCAGAAACCCACAACCCTTCTAACCAAGATGAAGACAGCAAACAGATCCCAATTTGGGGGACATTTCACAAACGTGCTGAACCAGTACCTTAACCAGTACTCCTGACAACTGTCAACAACAGGAGAAACAAGGGGAGTCGGGCATCTGTCACAGGCCAGAGGACACTAAGAAGACATGACAACGAAATGCATTGTACATCCCGGATTAGATGCTGGAACAGAAAAAGAATGTTAGTGGATAAAACTGGTGAAATCCAAATCAAGTCTGGAGTTTAGTTACTAGTAATGTATACAAAATAGTAATGTTGGTTTCTTCAGTTTTGACTAAGTAATGTTAAGAGGTTGAAATTAGGGGAAACTGAATTTGGGTGAGGGGTGTACTCTGCAGTATCTTTGCACCTTTTTGTAAATCTGATATTAATGCAAAATAAAAATTGATTAAGAAAAACAGAGTTTGGGGAAGACTAGATGGTACATTTGAAAGCCGTTGTGAGCTCACAGGGCTTAGCACGGTGTTATGAACAGAAGGGGCCTGTTGATTGTACAGAATGAAATTCAGTGATTAAGGAATCTTAGAAAATGTTCAATTTCTGGCTCATCTTTGATTTTTTCCCTAAATCTCACTACCTGAGATCTTTTATTAAAAGACATGCCAGATATTTTATTTGACACCTGATGTTTAAAAATAAAAATACGTTCTTGAGGTCAGCTTGTTCATTTCTCGGTTGAACAAGAGTCTGTCATGTGCCGCTTTCTCATAAAAAGAGTGCAACACTCCTTTCTGAACCCATGGATGTCAGCTTCCCTGGTTGGTTTGGATTCCAAGGAAGTAAAGCCCTGTGCATACATGCATTCCCACACACTCTGCATCAGAGAGCTTCTGGTTCCTGCTGGAACTGGATTCGCCCTGGGAAAAGCCATTTCTAAGTCTGAGTTGCTTTCCAAGGCAGCCTGTCTCCCTTCCAACAGTTCAAGTGGGCTGGAGGCCCCAGGGAAATGAGGAAGACCTATCTCCATGCAGGCAAACATTCTAAATATAATTCTCTTTTAATGTGGATCAAAGCATTTGTGAAGTGGATCCAGAGCGTGCCTGTGAGATGTTGGTAAAGGCAGCATGTCCCTCCCGCCCAGCCGTGGCTAGGAAGGGGGCCTGTTCAAAGCTGCAAGGCCTGCCAGGGATCTCAGGGTTAGGGGATCCCGGGGGGAGCAGCACAAAGCCGAGGAGGAGGCTCCGGGCCCCACCGAGGCTCAAGGAGGCTCGTGTACTGTAACACTCTGACCCCCAAATGAGAGGTTTATAGAGCCACAGGGCACACATGAAGGAGCTGCATGCAATTCTCAATTTATAAGCTGCCATGTGCACACACCCCAGCAGCAGAGCAGCTCATGCCCTCCTGTGTGTGCAAAGAAGAGGAAGAGCAGTAAAAATAATCCCCTCAAGGTGGGTGACACAGAACCCTCTGGGTGGTCTCTGCAGCCTGCCAACTGTTCTCACTCTCCCCTCCCTCTTCTCCTTCCTTCCTTTCTTTTTCCTTTCTCCTGCCCCCTCCAGGTTTTCCTCCTTCACCTTCTCCTTCCTGCGTCCTCCTTTTTCCAGTTGAACACTAGATTTTTCTTGCTTTGCTTAGTTATGGATGGAGTTTGTCCTTTTTGAGCACATGCAAGATAGTGGCAGGGAGTCATGGCCACAGGATCTACAAGAAGTGAGCCTGGAATTGCAAGGGCATGTAGTTCCACCTTTTACGTGTGGCCCCACCACAGCCAGACCCCTCCTGCTGCTCAGCACTGCCTGTTTCTCCCTGTGAGCTCCTTGACACAGGGGACCCCCCACCCCTGCAGCACGTGTGTCATGGGAGATGGCTGGTGTCACATTCGTATTTTATCAGAATGTGAGATGTGTGAAAGGCAAGACACAGACGGTGCAGAGTCGTGCTCGTGAGAACTTAGCTGGCCCAGGAGCAGTGGTTCCATTCAAAGTAACAGGGGTATCAGCGAGGCACAGAGCACAGTGGATAAGAACTTGGTTATAAAGACAAATAGAGCCGGGGCCGAATCCTCTCACGAATCTTCACTAGTTGTGTAACCTTGGGAAGTCCCTTAACTTCTCTAAGTCTCAGTTTCCTCATCTGTAAAATAAATACCTAACAGCATTGTTAGAGGAGATCACGCATGTTAAATGCAGGGCCTGACACGATGGAGGGGACAAAGATGGGCAAGATGCAGACCTGCTGCCCCATACACTTACATCCTAGTAAGGACGTCCACCTAACCTGGATATCTTGATGTCTCTGTGCCTCGCTTTCCTCATCTGTAAAATGCGGCCACCATCACCACCTACTTCATAAATGAATTCAATTATTTTATGGAGAAGGTGACAGTTGACATGACTTTGAAGGATAGGCATGGTGTTGATAAGGGCAGTCTGGGTGGAGGTATCATCTCACCCCAGTTAGACTGGTCATTATCAAAAACCAGAGAATAACAAATGCTGATAAGGATGCAGAGAAAGGGGAACCCTCCTGCGCTATTGATGGGACTGTAAATTGGTGCAGCCATTATGGAAAATGGAATGGAGTTTCCTCAAATAGCTACAGATAGAACCGCCATATGATTCAGCAATCCCACTGCTGAGTATATACCCAGAGGAATGGAAATCATGTCAAAGGGATACCTGCACACCCATGTTTATCACAGCTCTATTTACAATAGCCAAGAGTTGGAACCAATCTAAATGTACATTCATGGATGACTGGATAAGGAAACTGTGGTATATCTACACAATGGAATACTACTCTGCCATAAAAAAGAATGAAATTCTGCCATTCACAACAACATGAATGACCTTAGAGAAAATTATGTTAAGTGAAACAGCCAGGTGCAGAAAGAGAAATACAGCATGTCCTCACTCATCAGTAGCAGCTAAGAAAATAAACAAGTAAACAAAAAAAGAAAGATACAACGATCACAATAATTTGTTGAACTTTCAAAAGGAGAGAACAGAACTGAGACTAGCAGAGGTGGGAAAGGGGTAGGGGAAGAGGGTTAGTGAGAAATTGGTAAAGGGCTACAAAAAATGATTACATTGTATATTGTTGAATATAATAATTATCCTGATTTGAGCATCACATATGGCACACAGATATTGATGTTCAACATGTCCTGCACAAATACATACAATTATGTTCCAATAAAAAAATTATTTTTTTAAAAACCTTTCCAAACTTGCTCTCCACTCTTAGTCTTGTGAATCCGATGCTAAGCCAAGCCCTCACCCTCTCACCCTTTGATTAAGACCCTTGGTCTCAGTGTGGTTTTGATTTGCATTTCCCTGATGCTGAGTGATGTTGAGCATTTGTCATGTGTCTGTTGGCTATTTGTATATCTTCCTTTGAGAAATGCGTATTCATCTCCTTTGCTCATTTTTAAAACAGGATACTTGTTTTTACTGATAAGTTGTTTGAATTCAATGTGTATTCTCGATATTAATCCCTTGTCAGATGCACAGTTTGCAAATATTTTCCCCCATTCTGTAGGTTGTCTTTTCATTCTGTTAATTGTTTCCTTTGCTCTGCAGAAGCTTTTAGTTTGATATGATACCAATTGTTTACTTATTCTTTTGTTGCCTGTGCTTTGGGGGTCTTATTCATAAAGTCTTTGCCCAGTCCTACTTCCTGAAGTGTTTCCCCTATGTTTTCTTTTAGGACTTTTATAGTTTCAGCTTTTAAATTTAGGTTTTTAATCCATCTTGGTATATTGCAAGAGATACAGGTTTACTTTCATTCTTTTACATATGGATGTCTAGTTTTCCCAGCACCATTTATTGAATAGGCAGTTTTTTCCCTGATGTATGTTCTTGGTGTCTTTCTAGAAGATCAGTTGGCTGTAAGTATGTGGGTTGATTTCTGGATTTTCTATTATGTTCCATGGTCCATGTGTCTGTTTTTAATGCCAGTACCATGCTGTTTTGGTTACTATAGCTTTGTAGTATAATTTGAAGTCATGTAGTGCTGTGCCTCTGGATTTATTTTACTTTATTCTATTTGCTCAGAATTGCTTTGGTTATTCAAGGTCTTTTGTTGCTCCATATGAATGTTAGAGTTGCTTTTTCTAATTCAGTGAAGAATGTCAGTGGTGTTTTTATGGGGATTACATTGAATCTGTAGATTGCTTTGGTAGTATGGAAATTTTCACACTGTTAATTCTTCTAATCCAAGAGTATGGAATGTCCTTCCATCTTTTTTGTGTCCTCCTGAATTTCTTTCAGCAGCGATTTTTAGTTCTTATTGTAGAGATCTATCACCTCTTTGGTTAAACTGATTCCTAGGTATTTTACTTTTTGGTGACTATTGTAAATGGGCTTGCTTTCTTGATTACTTTTTCTGCTAGTTCATTTGGAATATAAAAATGCTACTGATTTTTGCATGTTGATTTTGTATCCTGCAACTTTACTGAAATAATTTACTTCTAAGAGGTTTTTTTCGGTAGTCTTTAGGTTTTTCTGTATATAGGACTATGTCATCTGAAAACAGGGACAGTTTGACTTCATCTTTTCCAATCTGGATGCCCTTTATTTATTTCTCTTGCCCAATTACCCTGGTTAGTACTAAGCAATAATATGCTAAGTAAGAGTGATGATAGTGGGCAACCTTGTCTTGTTTCTGTTAAGAGAAAAGCTTTCAGCTTTTCCCTATTTAGGATGATATTGGCAGTGGGTTTATCATATGTGGCTTTTTTTGTGTTGAGATACTTTTCTTCTGTACCTAATTTGCTGAGAGTCTTTATCAAGAAGGGATGTTGAATTTTGCCTAATGCTTCTTCTGTGTCTATTTATATAATAATATGGTTTTCGTTCTTGATTTTGTTGATGTGGTGTATCATATTGATTAACTTGCATATGTTGAACCATCCTTGTCTCCCTAGAAGGAATTGTACTTGATTGTGGTGTATAATCTTTTTTTCTGTATGCTAATATTTTGTTGAGGATTTTTGCATCTATGTTTATCAGAGATTTTGGCCTGTAGTTTTCTTGTTTTGTTGTATCTTTGTCTGCTTTTGGCATCAGGGTGATGCTGTCCTCATAGAATGAGTTTGGGGGGGAATGGCCTCAGTTTCAATCTTTGGAATAGTTTGAAGAGAATTGATATTAATTCCTCTCTAAAGGTTTGGTAGAATTCAGCAGTAAAGACATCTAATCCTGGGATTTTCTAATTAGTAGGAGACTACTGATTACTGCTTGAAACTCATTGCACATTATTGGTCTGTTCAGGTTTTTTATTCCTTTTTGGTTCAGTCTTGGTGTTCGTACGTGTCCAGAAATTTATCCATTTCCTCCAGATTTTCTAATTTGTTGGTGTATAGTTGTTTATAATAGTCTCTAATGATTCTTTGTATTTTTGTAGTATTGGTTATAATGCCTCCTTTTTCATTTCTGATTTTCATCATTTGCATCTTCTCTCTTCTTTTTTTATTTAGCTTAACTAATGGTTTTTTGTTTATCTTCTCAAAAAATCAACTTTTTGCTTTATTGATCTTTTGTATAATTTTTTGGTCTGTATTTCATTTAGTTCTGCTCTAATTTTGTGTACTAATTTTGGGGTTGGATTGTTCTTGAAGACTAGCATTTGGTTGTTTATTTGAAATCTTTCTATTCTCTTGATGTAAGTATTTATTATAATAAACTTCTCTCTTAGTGCTTTTGCAGTATCCCACAGGTTTTGGTATGATGTGTCTTTATTTCCATTAGTTTCAAGAAAAGTATTTATTATAATAAACTTCTCTCTTAGTGCTTTTGCAGTATCCCACAGGTTTTGGTATGATGTGTCTTTATTTCCATTAGTTTCAAGAAATTTTTTGATTTCCTGTTTAACTTTTTCTTGGACCTATATATCATTCAGGAGCATGTTAATGAATTTCCATGTATTTGTATGCTTTCTGGAGTTTCACTTGTTGGTGATTTCTAGTTTTAATCATTCTGGTCTGAAAAGATATTTGAAATACTGTCAATTTTTAAAAAAAAATTGTTGAGACTTGATTTGTGACCTAACTTGTGATCTATCCTGGAGAAAGTTCCATATGTTGATGAGAAGAATTTATATTATGTAGCTGTTGGATGAAATGTTCTATACATATCTGCTAGGTCCAATTGATCTAATGTGTAGTTTAAGTCCTGTGTCTCTCTGTTGATTTGATGCCTAGATGATATGTCCAGTGCTAAGAGAGGGGTGTTCAGGTCTCCAACTTTCATCATATTGGAGTCTATCTCTTATTTAAGGTATAATAGTGTTTGCTTTAGATATCTGGGTGCTACAGTGTTTGGTGCATATATATTTATAATTGTTATGTCTTCTTGCTGGATAGTTTCCTTTATCATTATACATGACCTTCTTTGTCTCTTTTTATGGTTTTTGGTTTAAAGTTTGTTTTATCCTGTATAAGAATAGCTAGTCCTGCTCATTTTTGGTTTCCATTTTGGTGCTATATCTTTTTCCATCCCTTCACTATTAGTTTGTGTGTGTCTTTACAGGTGAGGTGAATCTTTGGAAGACAGCAAATAGTTGGGTGTATCTTTTTAATCCATCCATCAATCTGTGGCTTTTGAGTTGGGAATTTAATCTGTTTACATTTAGGGTTGTTATTGAAAGGTGTCATTTTAACCCTGGCATTTTATCAACTTTTGTTTGGATATTTTAAATACCTTTTGTTCCTTTCTTCCCTTTTATTGTTTGTCTACAGTGTCTGTTGGTTTTTTGAGGTGGTAAGATAAAGTTTCTTTCTGTCTCTGTGTTGCATTTTTGTTTTACCAGTGAGTTTTGGTCTTCTTGTGTATTTATGGTAATGATTATTCCTTTTTGGATTCCAGATGCAGGACTCCCTTGAGGATTTTGTGCAGGACTGGTCACATGGTGTTGACATCCCACAGTTTTTGTTTGTCTGAGAAATATACTATTTCTCCCTCATTTCTGAAGGACAGCCTTGCTGGGTATAATATTCTTGGCTGGCAGTTTTTTCTTTTAGTATTTTGAATATATCATCCCATTCTCTTCTGCTCTGTAGCTTTTCTATTGAGAAGTCTGCTGTTAGTCTGATGGGCAATCCCTTATAGGTACACTGATGCTTTTCTCTTGCTGTTTTTAAGTTTGTCTCTTTGTCTTTGAGCTATGCCAGCTTGACTGCAATGTGTCTCAGAGAGTACCTTTTTAGATTGAATCTGTTTAGAGGTCTTTTAGTCTCCTGGATCTGAAGGTCCATGTCTCTCCCTCCACCTAGGAAGTTTTCCACTATTATTTCACTGAATAGGTTATCACATCCTTTTCTTTTCTCCCCCTCTTCTGGAGCACCTGTGATTCAGATGTTTGTGAACTTATAGTTGTCTACTAGCTTTCTTAGATTTTCTTCATTTTTTATTTTTTTGTTCACCTGGGTTATTTCAGAAAGACCATCTTCAAGATCAGAAATGCATTCTTCTGCTTACTATAACCTGCTGCTTAAGCTCTCAGTTGTTTTTTTTATTTCATTGAATGAATCCTTTAGCTCTCTGAGTTCTGCTACATTCTTTTTTTAGGTATTAATTTCTTTGTACATTTCCTTCTTCATATCCTGGTACTTTTTTCTTTTTATTATGTCATCTAGCTGAGTCTTCTTGCATCTCATTGAGTTTCCTTAAGATTCTTGCTCGGAATTCCTCTCCAGTCATTTCAAGGACTTCCGGCTCTATGGGGACTGGTACTTGAGAATTATTGTGATCTTTGGTAATGTCATATTTTCTTCTTCTTCTTCTTCTTCTTCTTCTTCTTCTTCTTCTTCTTCTTCTTCTTCTTCTTCTTCTTCTTCTTCTTCTTCTTCTTCTTCTTCTTCTTCTTCTTCTTCTTCTTCTTCTTCTTCTTCTTCTTCTTCTTCTTCTTCTTCTTCTTCTTCTTCTTCTTCTTCTTCTTCTTCTTCTTCTTCTTCTTCTTCTTCTTCTTCTTCTTCTCTTCTTCTTCTTCTTCTTTCTGTATTCCTAGTATCTCTAAGTCGATGTCTGGTCATTTTGTAGATCAGTTGCTTCTTCTACTATTCTGGAGTGGGCTTTGAGGACAGAGACTTATTTCTGCAGATGTGTTTCATATTAACTATTGAGTAGGGTGTTTTAGTATTGGTTCCAGGTAGATGCAGTAGTGTAGTCTCCTTGTGGGTACTTCAGCTATATTCAGTGTTTGAGTTGCATGTGAGTGCTTTTATGGTCTAGGCACTGGAACACTTAGTGATTCCTTGCTGAGTTTAGTGACACTGTGTTGGTTTGTTGAGGATGTGAGTGAGTTCTTAGGAGAAGTCCCTGAGTGCTCTGTCACTCTTAGGCTGGTGTGGGTGACCCTGGGCAGGCTTGTTGGCGTACCAGCTAGTGTCTTGTGACCCCGATGGGTGCACTGGGCTATACTGGAGTTCCTCAGTTTGAATGGTTGACCCTGGGCAGGATCTCTCTTTCCTCTTTCCTACAGGCAGAGGCTCCTCCTGGGTCCTTGCTTCCCCAGTTGAGGGATGGGTTGGTGGTGATTAGGAATTTTCTTCCTTACCCTATTTACGTATCCTGGGTTTCTGAACTCTTGGGGGGTTTCACATGTGGTTTCTCTACCTGGATCAAGGCAGTTGCATGGGCTGTGTGTGTACCTTTCACCCCCACGTGTGATACCACATACGTCAGCATAATCCCACCTGTGGGTTGGGCCATCAGGTCTGCGCTCACTCACCTCTTTCTCCCGGCTCCACTGGTAACTCTCCTTCTGTCAATGGAGTTGAGTGGTTGGTGGACCACCTGCATGGTGCCAGTGGCTGCTGTAGTGGTGGTGTCTGCTGCTGTGGTAGTGAGCTGCCCTTGCAGCAGCAGTGGCTTTAGCAGTGGCTGTACAGACCACCCATGCAGCAGTGGTGTCTGTGGCAGCAGTGGGGGCTTCCCTTGGCTTTGAGGTCCCATGTGAGGTTGCTGTCTGTCAGCGAGGGCTGCCCACAGCTCTAGAAGGCCTTTTAGAGAGTCCTAAAATGCTATGTGAAAATTTGTACTTAATTGTTAGGCAATGTGGAGATCCTCATCTGGCAGAAATAACAAGATCAGAGATATGCACTGGGTAAGTAAGTGAGGCCATGATGTAAGGAAAATCGGAATTTTCACAGTGATGCAAATGAGAAGCTAGTGGCAGGTAATCCATTTATCCATTCAACAAATATGTCTTTGGTATGTATAAGGAACCCTCTCAGGCACTGAGTATATAGTGGTGAGCAAGACAGAGTATGTCCTGGTGGAGGTTATAGCCCATCAGAAGAGAGACAATCACAGACAGGCAATCACACAGGTACATCATCTGAAACAGGGCAAGTTCAATGAAGGCTGGCACGGGAGCTATGACAAGAAGGGCATCTAATAGTAGCTGACTTCCCTGGAGAGGTGACATGTGAACTGATATCTGAAAGGTGAGGAAGGAGCCACCAAGTCGAAGGACAGAGGGAGAAATTGCTTTCTAGGCAAAGGGCTGTGGTGGGGTGAAAAGATCATATTTATCTGATAGAAAGATATTTCTGGCATCAATGTGGAAAGTTCATTGGAAAGAGAGAAAGAGCAGATTTGTTTGGATTAGTTAGGAAGCTACAGCAGGAGTTAACATCAAAAGATGATAGTGTGAATTCTACATGTAATGACACTGCACACACAAAAACATGAATAAATCTCACAGACAAAAGAAGCAAGACATATGCTGTATGATTCTATTTATGTGATATTCAAGAATAGACTTTATATAAATGAACTAATCTCTAAAATGGTGATAGATTTCAGAATAGTGAATACTTTGGGAGGTTGATAGAGTTTGGATGTGTTGTCCCCCTAAAACTCATGTGGAAATCTGATCCCCAATGTGACAGTGTTGGGAGTTATTTGAGCCATGGGGGCAGATCCCTCATGAATGGATTAATGCTTTCCCTAGGTGGGGGAATTAATGAGTGAGATCTTGCTCTGTTAGTTCCCATGAGAGCTGGTTGTTTAAAAGACCCTGGCACCTTCTCTCTCTCTCTCTCTCTCTCTCTCAGTTCTTCTCGCCATGTGATCTGCTTGTACCCACTTGCTGCTGGCTGCCTGCTGTTTTCTGCTGTGAGTAGAAGCAGCCTGAGGCCCACACCAAATGCAGCTGTCCCAGAATTGTAAGCCAAAATAAACTCCAGTCTCAGGTATTCTGTTGTAGCAACACAAAAATGGACTAATAGAGACAATTGGTACCAGAGAAGTGGGGTGTTGCTCATAACAAATACTTGAAAATGCTGAAGCAGCTTTGGAACTGGGTGTTAGGCAAAGGTTGGAGGAGTTTGGGGGACTCAGAAGAAGACCAATAGATGAGGGAAAGTTTGGAATGTCTTAGGACTGGTTACATTGTGGTGAGCAGAATGCTGATAGAAATATGGACTGGAAAGACCATTCTAAGGAGGTCTCAGATACAATTCAGAAGTTTATTGGAAACTGGGGCAAAGATCATCCTTGCCATGAACTGGCAAGGAATTTGGCTGTATTCTGTCCATACCCTAGGACTCTGTGGAAGATGAAACTTAGGATTTGTGAACCAGAACATTTGTTGGAAGAAATTTCTAAGCAGCAGAGCATTAAGGAAGCTGCATGGCTACTTGTAACAGCCTACACTAAGTTATGGCAGCAAAGGCATGACATAAAGCCAGAATTTAAAAGGGAAGCAGAATGTAAAATTTAGAAAATTTGCAGCCTGGCCATGTGGTAGAGAAGCAGAGAGCATGAAATGGTGCAGCCCGGAGAACATTAGCTAAGAAGATTAGTACCAAGAAAGGGGATTATCAAGAGAAGGGGAAAAGGGCCCTGAAGACATTGCAGAAGCCTCTGGGGCCAATCCTTCCATTTCAGGCCCAAAGACCAAGGGAGACACAATGGCATTGGAGAACAGGCCTGAGACACCCTCCACAGGCTCACTTCTCAGAACCACCTTGGGAAGATGCTTCCAGCACCCAGGCTGCTTTGGCTGCTCCAGCCATGGCTAAATTGGTCACAGGTGTGGCTGGACCTGCAGCTTTGGAAGGGACAAGACAGAAGCCTTGTTGGTGTCCATGTGGTGTTAAGTCTTTAGGCTCACAGAATGCTAGAGTTGTGGAGGCTTGGGAGCCTCCACACTGATTTCAGAGGATGTATGGAAAAGTCTGGGGGCCCAGAAAGAGATCTGTTGCATGGGGTGGAGTCACCACAGACAACCTTCACTAGAGCAATGCCGAGCAGAAATTTGGGGTCAGAGTTGTAGCAGAGAAACCCCATCAGCGCCATATCTAGTGGAGCCATGAGAGTGGGACCACCATGGAGACCTCAGACCTGTGGAGTTACCAGGGTACAATGCCAGCCTGCAAGAGCTAAAGCATCATCTGAGACCAGCGCCATATCTAGTGGAGCCATGAGAGTGGGACCACCATGGAGACCCCAGACCTGTGGAGTTACCAGGGTACAATGCCAGCCTGCAAGAGCTAAAGCATCATCTGAGACCAGGAAACCCATAGAATTGGAGCTGCCAGAGGACTTGTGGACCCAACCCCCACATCAGCATGCAGAGGACGTTGAACATGGAGTCAAGTTATAAGATTCACCAGCTTTAAGATTCAGTGCATGTCCTCCTGGGTTTTGGACTTGTTTGGGACCTGTTACCCCTTTCTTTTGGACCACTTCTCCATATGTACCCTATGTTTGTCCCACCATTGTATCTTGGAAGTAGATAACTTGTTTTCAATTTCACAGATGGGACTTTGCACTTTGGGCTTTTGAGTTGAAACAATTTAAGACTTTGGGGATAAAATTAATGTATTTTGTATGTGAAAGTGACATGAAGTTTGGAGGTCCAGGGGCAGAATGATAGAGTTTGGATGTGTTGTCCCCGCAAAACTCATGTGGAAATCTGATCCCAATGTGACAGTGTTGGAAGCTGTTTGAGTCATGGGTGTGGATCCCTCATGAATGGATTAATGCTCTCCCTAGGTGGGGGGAGTAATGAGTGAGATCTCACTCTATTAGTTCCCATGAGAGCTGATTGTTTAAAAGACCTCTTTTCTCTCTCTCTTGCTTCCTCTTGCCATGTGATCTGCTTGTACCCACTGGATGCCTGCCACTTTCCACCATGAGCAGAAGCATCCTGAGGCCTGCACCAGATGCAACTGTCCCAGAATCATGAGCCAAATAAACTTCTGTTCTTTATAAATTACCCAGTCTCAGGTATTCCGTTACAGCAGCACAAAAACAGACTAATACAGGCATATAGACCAGGAATATCTTGAGGAAGCTTTTAAGTGGCTGGGAATTATCTACATCTGCATGTATATCTTTACTTAGGTAGGTAATTCTATTTACTAATTTATACATACCTTGTAGGAGTGATTTGTATGCCATGGGAATGAAAAAATAGGTCTGCTGTACACCATTTAAAAAATATGTGCTGAAAATGTAATGTTATAGAGAAAGGCAGGAAACAAAATTGTATATGCAACATTATCATAACCTAAAGAAATTATTAAGGCAATATAATTTATTTTAAAAATTAAAAAGAAAACAACCACCTTTTAAACATTGGTTGTTTTTGGTGGTGGGATTTTAGTTGACTGTTGAGAAGGGACTCCATGAGGGGAATTCCAGAAACACTGACTTAATGGTTAAGAGACCAACTAACCTTTCTGAGCAGAAAGACAGGGCTGTGAATATCAGTTCAGGAAGTTACATAACCTCTCTAACCCTCAGTTTCCCCACATGTAAAAGGGGTCATAATGATGCCTACATCCGGGTTTGTTTGGGAGACTAAACCAGATGAAGCGTAAGCCTTTCTGCCCAGTGTCTGGCACACAGCAAGTGCTCAGGTAACATCAGGTAGGCCATTAAAGGGAATCTCAATGACAGAGAGGAGTGAAGCTGTCTATGTTTAAACCGACTGTTCCTCTTTTCTGGGTTATTGAAAAGATGGCAGCTGGTGAGGGAGATTTGTGGCAGGGGGTGAAGGTGAGAACAGCCACCAGAGGCACAGGAGGGGAGCTTCCCAGGGAGCAGTTGCAGGCTGTCAGCAGTTCAGAGTGCCCCACAGTGGGGCAAGCTGAACATTTCAGGATGAAAAACCTCTCCCTCCCTCCCAGCTGAAGAGGATGGTCATATGTTCCAGAGTTAGGAATTGAAGAGGGGGTTGTGATGGGAAGACAAGGAAAAAAGAGTTCAGGTGTAAACTTCAGAGAGTGGAGAATGTCATTTTAGATGGGATCATTTAAAACTGAACATTTTGGAGTTCCAGCCAAGATGGCAGAATAGATGGTACCCCACGTCACTCTCTCCCAGAAGTCAACCAATTTACAACCATATAAAAAAGCAACAACAGCCAAGCTGGGGCCACTGGAGCTCAAGGGAAGAGGAGGAGAGAACTACAGAGTGCATGAAGGCAGGAGAAGCCACGATGAGAGAAAGAAAAAACTGCTCTGACCATTTAATGCCATGGCCACTTTAAGGCTGAAGCTGCCGAGCACATGGAGAAGGAGACGGCTAAAGCCGCAGCTGAACCCTTTGGATGAAGTTGCATGGAAGCGGCAGGGGAGAAGAGGGTCTTGGTGGCCCCCAGGCCTGTAAGACCACTAACAGGGCTCCTGTGGACCCACATCGGAGTGATGAGCCACAACAACTGCAATAAAGGAGCCACTCAGAGGCCGGTGAATCATCCACAAGGGACTAGTGCATGGCTCATGCCACGGGAAGTGTTTGCAGCATGGGCCGTGGGAGAGAAGGGCCCACTGGGAGAACACTGGGACACAGCAAGGACAGCTGATCTGCACCCCAATCAGCACAGGACCACTCAGAGGAGACTGGTCAGGAATGCAGAGTTGCATGGGGTGCAGTTCGATGAAAAGACTCAAGCCCAGATCAGAGTTTCTACACAACCCAAGTCTCTGGAGAGCTGGAAGTACCTATAAAGTCAACCATTATAACCTGTGCTGCACAAAAAGGCTTCCCTAGGGAAGCAGCAGCAAAGCAGCAATTTAGCTCAACACCTCTTGAGTTCTGGTCTGCACAGAAAGTACCCCACTTTAGAAGTAAACAATGACAAAAAAATTAGTTCCAGCTCAGACATACCACCAGTGCCTTGGGGCCCACACAAGGACCTGAGGCATGGAGAAGGGGACTGGACCCCCCTCCCCTCAACCAGGCACACCATGCCAACTCCTTGGGGCGCACCTGGGGACCCAAGGAGTGGAGAAGGTGACCAGACCCCACACCTCTCAATCAGGCACACCACACCAGTGCCTCAGGGCCTGCCTGGGGACCCGAGGCATGGATCCAAGGACTGGACCCCCCCTCCCACAACCAGGCACACTGTGCCAGCACCTTGGGGCCTGCCTGGGGAACCAAGCAATGGAGCCGGACACCAGAACATCTTCCTACAACCAGGCACACCACCAGCATCAAGGAGCATGCCAAAAACATCACCTTCATGTGGGTGGCCCACCACAGCCACAATAACCATGGCTGCTGCAAAAGAGGCTAGACACCACAACCACCACACAGATGGTCCGCCAGCCACTGGAGTGCACTGACACAGGAGAGTCACCAGCAGAGATAAAGGAAAGAAGAGGATGTCTCTCTCCACAAAGCCCATTTTGGAGTGATGGAAAAAGCATCTGCTCTATGGTAATATTGGGGGACACGATCACACCTCTCAGCATTGGACAGATCATCTAGACAACAAATCAACAGAGTAACCATTATTCTTTCAGGAGAAGAAATCTAGGGTAATTAGAGGGGGGAAGGGGGAGTGAGAGGGAAATGGGGAGAGATTGGACAAGGGGCATAACGAATAATTACGGTTTGTAACAATATATATGCTAGTAATATTGATTTGATCAACATATCTCAGTGTTGACCCCCCCAAAATATGTATAATCAATTTTAATTCAATAAAAAAAAAAAATCATGATACGGTGTTCACATGCTACTTGAACATGCAAAAAGTTTTTAAAAAAATTTTTTTAAATTAAAATTAACCAATTCTTCTCCAAATCAGTGGAGCCCACAGCTTCACAGGTGGAATTAGAGGAAATTTAATAGGCACCTAGTCAATGACTGAGGGAGCATGAAGTACACACATACCCCAGGCATTTGCGTCTCCTTCTTCCTGCTCAAGAACTGTGACAGGCTTATGATATTTAGTATTGTCAGTCAGCACAATGATGCTCATAGGTTCGGTCACACAGTATTAAAATTGACTTAATTTCAACATGAATAAAAACGAAATTACAATGAAAACAGAAAGCTGTTGTGTTATATACAGAAAAACTACAATTCTGAGCAAGAAGATATAGATTTTTTTTTTATTTTTACAGGAAGCTTCTGAAAATCAATATCACGAGGCCTAACTAGATTTATACTGAGTATTACCCTGTCAACCAGAGCATGGGGAGGGGGTTATGTTAACACTACAGCCTTGCCTCTGACTGTAACCCAATTAGAAGTTATTCCAAATGATAAAATGCACTCAGGGTATTCTGAACAGCTGTTTCTGAATGATAATGATATTGATAATTATTATATTAGCGATCAGTCTTATTAGCACTTTTTTACGTAGCAAGTATTGTGCTAAGCATTTTCTATGTATCAGCTCACTGACTGCCCACAATGAAACAATGAGGAAGGTATTTATTAAAACCCATTTTACAGATAAGAACAATAAAGCACAGACCAGGGTGGCCAGGGTTTTCCTCGGATGAGGGACTTTCAGTGCTTATACCAGGAAAGTCCTGGGCAAACAGATGAATTGGGCATCCTAGAAGAGTGACTTGCTGGATTTTTAAGTGGTAAAGAGGCGTTTAAGTCCCTGGCTCTCTTTGGCTGATCAGATTTTGTACCTATTGCCAGCCCAGCTTGAGGTTACAGCCCACAACAGTTGAACAGCAAAGACATTCTTTGGCAGCATGAGGGTAGAGATTTGGGTTGAAACTTGGGGATATTTTCACACACTGTAATTCAAAATGTCGTGCCTCTGCCTGTGCCCACACCCCTGAGCGAGTAAAGTCGAGCCTCCCTATATAACATTCCCAAAGGCCTTGCATGTCACGGGAACCGACATTAGAGTGAAAACTCACTCACCTTGGGAAGGGGGTAGAGATGACACAGGGGCTGTCCAGGGTTCTGTTTACAGAAGCCCAGAGTGTGACACACCACATCAGCATTCATATTTGCGCTGAGCCTGCGGGGAAACGGGGCAAAACAAAGGCTATTAAGATCTCTCAGGCATTAGGAAATAGAAGCTGTTTCAAAGGAAGGTAAATCCCAGGAATGGATTCTAATCCCCTCAGCTGGCTGCAGCACGGCCTTTGAGCCCAGCCCTGTGTAGCTGCTGGATCATAACGATTTCCTGCCACATTGTTCTTTCCTACATGTAGAAGAAGGTCCTGGGCGGGGAGGGACACGCACGGCGCTGAGTGGTGATTCAGCCTCTCACAGGAGCACTGGGATTCTTTTCAGGAGAAGCCAAAAATAAAATTGGGAAAGGAAAAATGGAGGGGGAGTATTTTGATAGGAACAATATTTTGAAGTTTGCTGGGCCTTATAGCAAAAATTATTTATGTTATAACCTTAAACACCTAAATTATTTTCTTAGGCATAATCCAAATTGTCTCTTCCCATTTAAAGTCGACACATTTCTTATTCTTATGGGAGAAAATATAATGTAGTTGACTTGTTTTTTTCCCTGGGGAGGGTGGAAGGATAGTGCTCTTCAAATATTTTGATTTATGTCTAGGTTTGAAGGGGCTAAAACAAACCTTCTATATCAATTTTCTCTTTGTCGCTTCCCAAACTCTTCCTACCAAGAAAAATGAGTCTAATGGATTGCTTTGAATGAAGGAACCAAGTATGGAATTTTAGTAAATTTTCCAGGCAAATTATTGATTCAAACAAAAATCAAACCAACCCAAACTAACAAAAGCAAAAAGTCCAGCCACACAGGTTGGTAATACCCGGAGACTAATCTTTGTATTACCTGGAGGGACAGTGATGAATTCTACACACTTTGGGGGTTTTCCCCAGCTCACATGGTCACTTAACTGTCCCCCTTCACCCATGAGGTGGGCCTCTGGTAACCATATTTATACTGTGTAGCTCCCAGCCAGTTGACTGGACCTCATTAGACTTCTGCTTCAAGCAGGATCAATCAGATTCTCATGAAAATTCAGGATTGGTGTTAGAAAGTTTGACTTCAGTCTGGGCTATTCTCATAGTAAGAGGAGCTATAGTGAGCTGGGACCGTAATGTAGTCTCTTCCTGCCATGAGTATTGAAAAGCTCACATGCAGGATGGAGTGCTGGGGACAGAGCCCAGAGGATGCCTAGCAGAGCACCCTCCCTGGGTCCCTTTGGTTTTCTGGTTCTGTTTTCAGTCTCTGTCGGAAGCCTGGATGTTTTCCCGTCCACAAGTTCTGCGATATGTATGCTCTAGGTTCCTTTGTGTAAGTCCACTTCCACCTGTCCCCCCAGCACTGACAATGACCACCTCTGCCTCTGCTGCAATAACCACCACATTTCCTCTCTCCATGATGCTCCCCTTCCTCCTTCTTTCTTCTTCATAAGCAAGGTCAAGTTGTTTCTGTTTCCTGCGACTGAAAGCAGGCACAGTCCAGATGTGGGCCCACCTTTGAGAACCACTGGTGGCATTGGGATGCTTGGCCCCCTGAGCGAGGGCTGGATGTAAGTCATTGCATCTGCTGCCCCACACTCCCATCCTGCTTTATTTCCCTGCTACCCACTTCACAGGGTCAGTGAGGGTGTCCCTCCTCCAAAGCAAAAACACCTGGACATGCAGAATAAGAAACAGGATTTAGAAAGGTAAAACAAAAACGAAAGTAAACGAAACAAAAACACAACTCTGGCTTTCACTTCATGAGTGGGCAGCAGTTTTAATGGTTGCTGAACATCAAAATACTCTTTTAAAATCCCTAATAATATTCTCTTTGGATGGTCACTCCTCCAAATGCAGGGAGAGGCCTTGAGAGTTTATTTCTGCCATGTACCTTACTGTAGAAAAAACTACCCTGCATTAATGAAAATGTATCTTATCAAAGCCCATCAGAGAAAAGGGATCCACCTCAGAAATCTCCAAATATTTTAAGGGCACTACTATGTGAAAATAGGCTGGGACCACGGGCCCCCAAATTCCATCCCAGCTGAATGAGACTAACGATGTGGCTGGCAAGATGGTTTATCAACCTTTTGTGAGCACCTGAGTTAAGAGGAAAGAGACAGCTCATGATGAGAGTCATCTGTTTAGCCCCAGGGTCCTTTCAGGGGAGGTCAGGGGGTAGGAATGTAACTTAAAGTATAAAAGGAGGCCACATCTTCCACGCAGTGGGGCAAGCTGTTTGTTACAGATAAAGACTGTTACCAAACTAATGTCTGCCCAGGGCCAATAAATCAGGAGAGCGTGGCTATTTTCACACATCTGTTCTCAATTTAATGGTTCATTTATGTAACTGATGACTGCTGTCTGGTGTTTAGTGGACTCAGGAGAGTGGTGAATAGGGCTCTGCCTAATCTTGGTTTTTAACCTAAGACCAGTACCCCTCTGTGGCAATTCAGGACCATCACAGCCAACTCATCATATGGTGTCTAAGACCTATTCTCTTTGCTCACCAAATAGAGCACAATTTCAAGTAAGTGAACTTGAATACGAGAATGGTGATGTGGACCACTTAAAGGGTGACGCTGGCAATCTCTGAGCTGAGGAACAGAAGATGGGAACTGGGCATGTGGTGTTTGTCATCAAAAGACCTAGAGTGAGAGGTACTCCCCTGGATAAAAAGAGAAAATGCTGAACCCCATAAATCCCCACAAGTTTAAGACCATGAGAATGTGCAAGATGCATGAGAAGCGATGCAGGGTGCATGCTCTTGACTGGTCTTGGGACAGAGACCTAGATGACACATAATTTGGGAAATCTTTAGGAAATCCCAAACTCACAATTACCATTCTTACTTAACACTGTTTTCTTTTTCAATGAGTTGAAAATAAGACCAAAATGGTTACATTTCTTCATAAGACTTTTTCTTTTGAGCAATTTTGGGTTCACAGCAAAATTGACAGGAATGTGTAGAGTTTTCTCACTCATGCCCTGTCCCCCACACGCACAGCCTCCCCTGTTACCAACATCTTCCGCAAGTACATTTTTAAAAATTGATAACCTACATCAACACATTATTATCACCCGAAGTCCACAGTTTACATTAAGGTTCACTCTTGGTGCTGTACATTCTGTGGGTTTAGATAGATATGTAATGACATATTCACCATTATAGTATACAGATTGGATTATCACCGCCCTAAAAATTCTCTGTACTAAGACTGTTTATCTCTCCCTTCCTCCTAACCCCTGCTCCACTGATTTAAAAGATCCATAGTTTTGGGCCGGCCCGGTGGCGCACTGCTACAGTGCGCTGCTTGAGAGCACGGTGGCGCTCCCACCGAGGGTTCGGACCCCACATACAGACCGGTTCCCGCTCACTGGCTGAGCGAGGAGCGGGCACAACACCGAGGGTTGCGATCCCGTTGCCGGTCCTGGTCCGGTACGGGCACGACACTGAGGGTTGCGATCCACTGCCGGACACAAAAAAAGACAAAAAGGAAAAAAAAAAAAAAAAGATCCATAGCTTTATCTTTTCCAAAATGATACAGTTGGAATCACACAGTACCTAGTCTTTTCAGACTGGCTTCTTTCACTTGGTAACATGCATTTAAGTTTTCTTCATGTCTCTTTGTGAACTGACAGCTCGCTTCCTTTTATTGCTGAACAATATTCCACTGTACAGTTGAACAACCATTTGTTTATCCCATTGGACATTATGTTTGCTTCCAGTTTTTGATGATTATGAGTAATGCTACTATAAACATTCATATGCAGGTTTCTGTGTGCATGTAAGTTTTCAACTCAATTGAGTAAATACCCAGGAGCATGATGGCTGGAATATTTACGAAGGCTATATTTAGTTTTGTAAGAAATTATTAATTTTTTCAGTTTTTTGAATTTTAGCCATTCTGTGGTGAGCAGTTGTATCTCCTTGTATGTATGTAGGTATGTAGGTATTTAAACATAATTAATTATACATATCTGTGGGGTACAGCATTGAATATCAGTACCTGTGTACAATATATGATAGTCAAATTAGGATTACCATATTCAACATTACACAATGCAACATTTTTTTTGTCCCTTTACCAATTTCTTGCTAAACTCCCCGACCCCCTTTCCCATCTCTGGTGGCCTCAGTTCTGTTCTCTCCTTTTGTATGTTCACCATATTATTGTGATTGTTGTATCTTTCTTTCTTTTTATTTATTTACTTTTTAGTTTCCACTTATGAGTGAGTTTTGTTGTTTTATTTTGCAATCCTGTGATAGCATATATTGTGGAGCATCTTTTCATATGCTTATTTGCCATCTACATATCTTCTTTGGTGAGGTCTCTGCTAAGGTCTTTGACCCATTTTTTAATTGGGTTGTTTGTGTTCTTATTGTTGAGTTTTAAGAATTCTTTGTATATTTTGAATAACTGATCTTTATCAGATATGTCTTTTGCAAATAGTTTCTCCACATCTGTGGCTTGTCTTTTCAGTCTCTTGACAGTGTCTTTTGCAGAGCAAAAATTTTACTTTAATAATGTCCAGCTTATCAATTCAATTTCTTTAACAGAAACAGACCTATTCAGATGACATACTTCTTCTTGTGTGAGTTTTGGCAGTTTGTGTCTTTAATGGAATTGGCCCATTTCCTCTAGGGTATCAAATTTATGGGCATAGAGTAATTCACAGTATTCCTTCATTATCTTTTTAATGTCCACGGGATCTGTGGAGCTATTCTTTCTTTCATTTATATAATACCAGTAATTTGTGTCCTCTCTCTTTTTGCCTTAGCCTGGCTGGAGGTTTATCAATTTTCTTGATCTTTCCAAAGAACAAGCATTTGGATTCATTGATTTTCTCTATTTTTCTGTTTTCAATTTCATTGTTTTCAGCTCTAATTTTTATTATTTATGTATTTCTGCTTACTGTGGATTTAATTTGCTCTTCTTTTTCTGTCCTAAGGTGGAAGTTTAAATGATTGATTTTAGATATTTCTTTTTCTAATAGATGCATTCAAAATCAATTTATATCACAAATTTTAAGTTGTATTTTCAGTTTTATTTAGTTCAAAATATTTAAAAATTTCTCCTGAGATTTTTCTTTGACCCATGTGTTATTTAGAAGTCTGTTGTTTAACTGGGATTTACAGTTAGCTTTCTTCTATTGATTTCTAGTTTAATACCATTGTGGTCTGAGAGCAAACATTGTGTGATTTCTACTCTTTTAAATTTGTTAAGGTGTATTTTATGGCTCAGAATATGGTTTATCTTGATGAACAATCCATGCGAGCTTGAGAAGAATGTGTATTCTTCTGTTGTTGGATGAAGTAGTCTTTAGATGTTAATTATATCCAGTTAATTTATGGCATTGTTGAATTCAACTATGTTCTTACTGATTTTCTGCCTGATGGATCTGCCCATTTCTGATAGAGGGGTGTTGAAGTCTCCAACTACACTAGTGAATTCATCTATTTCTCCTTGCAGTTCTATTGGTTTTTGCTTAATGTATTTTGATACTCTTTTGTTAGGTGCATGCATGTTAAGAATTGTTGTCTTCCTGGACAAATGACCCTTTATCATTATGCAACACCCTTCTTTATGCCTTGTAAATTTCCTTGCTTTGAATTCTGTTCTGTCTAAAATTAATATAGCTACTTTTGCTTTCTTTTGATATGTGTTAGCATGGTATATCTTTCTCCATTCATTTACTTTTTATCTATACATGTCTTTATGTTTAAAGTAAATATAATAGTTTATTGTAAACAACATATAGTTGGGTATTGTTTTTGACCCAGTCTGACAACCTGTCTTTTAATTGGTGCATTTAGACATTCAAAGTCATTATTGATAAGTTGGATTAACATTATTGTATTTGTTACTGTTTTCTATTTGTTGTCCTAGTTCTTTGCTTTTATTATTTCTTTCCCCTCTTTTTTTTTTTTTTTTGTCTTTGGTGGCTTTAATTGAGCATTTTATTTTATGATTTCATTTTCTCTCCTCTCTTAGCATATCAGTTGTGCTTCTATTTTTTTTTCTTTTTTAGTGGTTGTCCTAGAGTTTGTAATAGGCACTTACAACTAATCCAAACCCACTTTCAAATAACACTATACCACTTCACAGGTAGTGTACCATATAATGGCAGAAAAATACTAATTCTTCCCACCCATACCTTGTGTCATTGCTGTCATTCATTTTGCTTATATATAAGCATACACACAAATAAGTGCACAGAATTGAATACATTGTTCCTATTATTATTTTTTAATAAACTGTTATGGGTTAGGTTAAGAATAAGAAAACACAAAAGTTTTTATAGTACCTTCAGTTATTTCTTCTTTGATGCTCCTTTTTAAAAAAAAAATGTAGATTCAAATTTCTGATTCATATTATTTTCCTCTTCTCTAAGGAATTTTAAAAAACATTTATGCAAGGCAGGTCTATTAGCAACAAATTTCCTCAATTTTTGTTTGTCTGATAAAGTCTTTATTTTTCCATCACTTTTGAAGGGTTATTTTGCAGGAAACATAATTCTAGATTGGTAGATTTTTCCCCTTAACACTTTGAATATTTCACTCTATTTTCTTCCCCCTTGCATGGTTTCTTAGGAGAAGTAAGATGTAATTCTTATCTTTGCTCCTCAATAGGTAAGTTTTTCCCTGCCTCTGGCTTTTTTCAGTATTTTTCTTTATCTTTGATTTTCTGAAGTTGGAAAATGATACGC
>NW_007731173.1:145274-149761 GCF_000696425.1 Galeopterus variegatus
TCCTTGCATGGTTTCTTAGGAGAAGTAAGATGTAATTCTTATCTTTGCTCCTCAATAGGTAAGTTTTTCCCTACCTCTGGCTTTTTTCAGTATTTTTCTTTATCTTTGATTTTCTGAAGTTGGAAAATGATACGCCTAGGTGTAGATTTTTGGTTTGTTTTTGTTTTTGTATTTTTTGCATTTACATTGCCTAGTGTTCTCTGAGCTTTCTGGATCTGTGGTATGTATTCCTATTATATATGTTACACCTTTTGTAGTTGTCCCACAGTTCTTGAATAGTTTGTTCTGGTTTTCTTTTTCTTTCTTTCTCTTTTTGTCTTTGATCTCTTTGCTTTTCAGCTTTGGAGGTTTCTGTTGATATATTCTCAAACTCAGAGATTCTTTCTTCAACTGTTTCCAATCTACTAACAAGCCCATCAAAATCATTCTACATTTCTGTTACAGTGTTTTTGCTCTCCAGCATTTTAAAAAATTATTTTTTGTTAAGATTTTCATCCCTGTTTATATATTGCCCATCTGTTCTTGCATGTTGTCCAGTTTATCTGTTCGAACTCTTAGCATATTAATTATAGTTTTAAATTCCTTGTCTTATAATTACAATGTCCCTGACATATCCAGTGCCAATGCTTGTTCTGTCTCTTCAAACTGTATTTTTTGCCTCTTAATATGTCTTGTAACTTTCTTGGCAGCCAGACATGATGTACTGGGTAAAGGGACTGCTGTAAATGGGCCTTTCTTTAGTACTGCACTGGTGTGGTAGGTGGGGAGGGGAAATGTTCTATAGTTCTGTGGGAGCCTGTGTCTCTGGATTGTACACTTCACAATTGTTTCTTAGTTTTCTCTCCCCTCTTAGGTGGGACAGGATGGCTCAATTGTGCTAGAGTTGGATATTTCTCTTCCCTTAGGTCAGTTAGGCTCTGATAAAACCCCAACAGGTTAGGTTCTATTGAGGACAGACCCTGTTAAAGAAAACAGAATGCTCTGGCATATTTCATAGTGATTCCTTCTCCTCTTCTCCCTTTACCCCCTGCTCCTGCCACCAGAAGCATGAGGGGATTGCCCCCAATAGTTACTGTGAGAATCTAGCCCAACTCCTGGAGGTAAAACTTAGATAAGTGTGAGCCCTTATGACTGGGCACCCTAGAGTGCCCAGATGCGTCTTCATCTAGCCTCCAACAATTTGCCAATTACAGTTCAGGTTTCTCTACCCTGGTACTGACTTCTGAGGCAGTTTCTGCTTTGGTAAGTTGTGATTCTCTGTATCCATCTGTCTCTCCCCAATTTTGGAGGGAGAGGTTTTCCCAGCTATCTCATTTTTCTTAAGAATCTAAGAAGTGTGGTTGACTTTTCAGTTTGTTCAACTTTTTACTTGTTAGGAAAGAGTGGTGAGTTCCAAGCTCCATACATGTGGAACCTACCACACTTTAATTACTTTCTTTTACCACCTGTACAGGTACAGATGTGTACAGGAGTGAGGCTTGTGGTGGGGGGCAGAGGGAGGGCTTCAAGACGTTTGGGAGAGCCAATTGACAAGCTTGGTTAGGACCATGGCAGAATGAAATCAATGATGATGATGATGATGATTATCCTAAATGTAAGGAAGAGATCAAGGGTTACCAGATGGACAGAGTAACAGGGCCTGTGGCAGGGATGGGGGAGAGGGCCTTTTTCACTTGAAAGTACTGAAATTTAGACATGTGACATTACTTGTAAAAGGAGATTTTATATCTTAATTGTAGACACAGTGATATACCAACAGAATTGAGAGATCTTCCTCATACAACTTAATATTTTTATCCCATTTCTGAAGAACTGTCCTTACAGTGTACTATGAATTTAGTCATGTCTAGAAATTTTGTAATTATCTTGTGAATAACACAATTATATTGCCTTGTATTTTTGATGCCAAAAAGCCTTAATTACATTTAAGGTGTACCGTAATTGTCATAAATTCTATTTTGCACTTTTCTTCTTAAAATGTTAGTAGGTTAGGCCTCTCCTGATTTCTGAGAGCTCCTGAGCTTGGGAACACAAGAATTTGTGATTTTGAGAGAAAAGCAAACATACCAGGAAGCAAGGTGAAACAGAGACAAGGTTCAGGTTTGCTGTGGCAGGGTGGAGAACAATGGTGCTCTGGACTAGACATTGGGGCCCAGCACATGGTCACTGGCTAGGGTCCAGCTGGCCCTGAAGCAGCCACTCACTGTATGACCCAGATTCTTGGGGAAGGCCTAAGTTCTTAGGTGTTCTATTGCATTGCAACATCCTGTGGCTCTGCCTGGGAGCAGGAAGTGCAATTTTTGCATAATTAGTTCACAGATCATTGAGAACTGATGGCTGTGATGTAAGTACATTTAATATTGGAAGGCTGATATTAAGGTAAATCTAAACCATGAAGTTGTTGGTGTCAGGGCCTACATCCGCCTAGAGCTGTCATCTGATGGCTTAAAACAAGCTGTAAGAACAACACGCATATGAGGAGAAATTCTTATGAGCACACAACTGATATGGTTCCTGGAAAATTACAGACAAACAAAACACATGACAATGGGGGAATGTTTACTACATCCAACTTTCTTCAAAGTAGCCCACCTCATGCTAATGAGAATTAGTGTCTTAGGAAGAAAAAGATTACTTCCCTGGCTCTACCCCAACATAGGCGTGTATCCCTCTGTCGGTGACTTGCCAGCCCATTCTTTAACATCCACCCCACGCCCCCATCTCTTGTGTAGTTCCCGTGTTGTATGGTTGGCACCTGCAGTACTCAGTTTTGTGTTGTGTTCTCTTGGATTCTCATGTGTCACTGGCTGTCACACTCACTAATAGATCTGCAACATAACCAGCACCACTTTAAACAAGCCTAAGAACAAAATGGCACCACCCACCTCCTCCCCTCCCCTCCCCCTTCCCTTTACAAGAAGCCTCCTGACTTAAACAGAAACCCCTTTTGCTTATGCAAGGATGCAGTTCTCTACTCCAATCCACATTAGCATAATGACTCTCCTTGATGGTATCAGCCAGCCCTTGGCACACTATATAAGCTCTACCACCCTTACACCTGGTGCTGTCCCAATTTTCAGGGCAGCCCTGGGCTGTTCCCCACTTTGAGCACAGCCTGGTAGATTCTTTTCCTTTAATAAAGCTTGAACAGTACCCTGGCATCTCGGCTCACTTTCTTTCATTATGGTGCCGAAACCTGGGAAGGGTTTTGGCCAACGTTGTGGATGATCCCCTCTCTCTTGGGGTGATTGTCCCTTGGCTGCCCTTCCTGGACCTGCTGGAACCGGGTACACTCAGGACTCTCTACTTTTGCCATTTCAGACCAACACATTCAACACCAGCCTTCACTCAGGGTGAGTCAGTGGGTCTGTCCTGCCTACTTCTACAGTTTCCCTGACTACTCTATGACTCAGGTCTCTACGAAGCCCAGGCGTGGCTGAGGGAACTCTTCTCATGTGCCCCAGCTACTGGAGGATGCTCCTCTAGGCGGTCGGTGGCTTTTCTCTCAAAAAGAAGGTGGGCACCAAAGGGGACACCCTTTGCTGGCACTCTTCTTCTGCCAGGACTGACTGCCCTTTCTCACCCTCTGCATGGGATCCTCATGATCTAAACCTCCATGCTCTATGCCCTTGGGCCATCTCTTGGCCAATTTCTTGGCCTCCAGGGAGACATTAAACCTAAATGTCTCGTTTTCTACTGTACTTTGCACTCTATGCCTCTGGGCCATCTCCTGGCCAATTTCTTGGCCTCCAGGGAGACATTAAAACTTGAATGCCTCATTACAATGGATCCCAGTGGCCACAAAATGGCGCTCGATTTAGACACTCACCAAAATGGCAAAAGCTGTAGAGATTCCTTGTTCAGACCTTCTCCTATCTCTGAACACGTTCTTCTCTCTGTCAAAACTGTCCTATGTCTCAAATTCTCCTAGCTCATGCTTAACCTCTCCTTCCAGACTCAGATCAATCTTCTGATCCATCAGCCCTCCACATTTCTCTCTCTTCCCCACACCTGGCCTCCAGAGGCTTGTCCTCAGTCCAACTCCTCCCCTTCTACCCCCTTCGTCAGGTAACAACCCTGCCTCAGCTCCGGCTTTTTATAACCCTTCCGTAAAGTGGCTGGGACAGAAGGAGTTGGCTGAGTCCATGTACTGGGAGCAGGTCTGGATGGCAGCTCAGGTACATGCTCAAAATAATAGGCAGCCTGTGGGAGCCATTGCTGTTCCTTGCACAGACCTAAATTGGAAATACCAGGCTGGCCAAGGGGATCAGGATCTCCAGGATAATCTGATCACACACCTACTTCACTGCCTCCAAAAGGCTATTCACAAGTCAGTCAATTATGACAAGCTTAGAGAGATGACACAGAGATCCACTAAAAATCCCAATGAGTTCCCAACTTGCCTCTCTGAGGCTTTACATGAATGCACATGTATAGATCCAAACTCCCCTGCAGGCATGGCCCTCTTACACTCTCATTTCATTACC
>NW_007731173.1:150106-155555 GCF_000696425.1 Galeopterus variegatus
GAGATCAGGCCAAATACCAGCTCCTTGTTAATGACATCCAAGTCTCACATACTCCAAAGCCAGCTGCCTCTAAAGGCAAGTCACCCTAGAACTGCTTCAAATGCAGTCAGCTGGGCCACTTGACGTGGGCCTGTCATAACCTGTCCCCACTGCAAATGGCCAGGTCACTGGGGGATTGACTGTGCCACTCACCAGCGAGGGAGTGGCCCAGTCCCCAACCTACAGCCTTTGGCTTCACAGCCATCCCTACCAGAGCTTCTCGGCTTTGCCCAGGAGGAATGACAATACCCAGAGCCTGAGGCCCCCATGGAGATCACCACACACGAGCCCAGGGTAACTTGCCTCGTAGCAGGTAAGCCAATCTCTTTTGTCATCAAAACAGGGGCCATTTACTTTAGCCTTCCTAAGTATGCAGGACCAACAACCCCATCCTCTCTCTCAATAGTAGGGGTAATGGGATAGAATACCACCCATGGGTCACTCAAGCCCTTTCCTACACCCTACAATACATCCAACTCACTCACAAATTTTTAAGAATGCCTCAATGCCCAGCCCCCTTACTGGGATAGGACATTCTTTTCAAATTCAAAGCTACTGTTACCCTACATACTTTAACTCCAGCTACAATACTCCTGTCACAGGCCACACCCAGACCTGGCCCCAGAACCTGGCTCCTGAGCCTTCCACCTTCCTCTCCCCTTTGGACAAAGTTAATCCCTAGTATGGGACACTTCTTCTCTCCCTCCATGCTACACACCATTCCCCTATCCTTGTTAAATTGAGGAACCCCTCTTTATTCCCTAATGTCCCACAGTATCCCATCGTTAACAAACACCCAATAGGCTTAAAACCCGTCGTACACAAACTCCTTTCTTCTCATCTCTCACAGCTTACCCACTCGCCTTTCAATACATGCTTCTAGTTATCTTCCAGTTATAAAGCCTAAGGGCTCATACCATTTAGTACAGGACTAATCCTGACATGCGCAGTTCCCAACAACTTACCTGGGCAGTACTGCCTCAGGGGTTTCAGGATGTCTCCCACTTTCCAGCCAGGCCTTAGCTCAAGACTTATCCGAACTTCCCCCAGCCTCCAGCACTTTAATACAATATGTGGATGACCTCCTCCTTTGTAGCCCCTCCTATGAGGATTCACAGGCCCACACTGTTGCTCTCCTTAATTTCCTGGCCTCCAGGGGATATTGAGTGTCCCCAGCAAGGCCCAAATTTCTTCTCCTTCAGTTCAAGAGTCTACTTTTTGAACTCCCTACTCCCACCAAAAGGGTGAAATCCTTTCTTTCTTGGGGCTTGCAGGGTATCTTCACCTATTGATTCCTAACTTTGGCACACTAGCAAAACCACTTTATGGGGCAGCTAAAGGGGATCCTCCCATTCCTTTAGATCCCACAAAGCCCATTCATTCTCCCTTCCAGCAATTAAAAGCCACTCTTCTTTCAGACCCAGCTCTATCTCTCCCAAACCTATCTCATCCTTTTATCCTATTTGTCACCGAAACCCAAGGACAGGCAGTCAGGGTTTTGGGACAAAAGGCAGGAGATATTTTCTCCCCGGTTGTGTATCTCTCTAAACAACTAGACACCACAGCTTGAGAATGGGCCCCTGTTTATGGGCCTTGGTGGCAGCCACCCTTTTAGCACAAGAAAGCTCTAAACTAACTTTTAAACAACAAACAGTCAAGACCATCTCAGCCATGAGGCCAAGTCAATTCTCTCCCTTTCCCGCCTACAACTTATTCACCTTACTTTCATTGAAAACTCCCAGTTCTCCTTGAAACTTCCCCCCCCCTTAAAATCCAGCCACTCTCATCCCAAAACACTCATGACCCTTAGAACACAATTGCATGGAGGCTTTAGACCTCTTTCTCAATCCCTTTCCACACATCTCCCCACATCCCATTACACTGTTCATAGATGGGAGCACCACCTCCACACCCGCCCCCTGGGCAAGTTGTGCCACAGTAAATCTAACACAAGCTACTGAGGCTGCACAACTCCCAAAGGAGGATGAGGTTATACACTGCAGAGGACACCAAACCTCCAACGACCCATAGCCCAGGAAAGCAGACTGGTGGATCTAACCGCAAAACAGGCTGCTCGATCACCAGGCCCCCACTCTTCCTCTCCTGCTCAGGTCCTTCTCATGGCCCCTACACTCTTATCCCAATACACACTCCAAGAAATAAAAACCTCCAACAGTTGGGGGCACAGAGAAAGGACAACTGGTGTACTCTCTCCAGTTGCTATGTCCTCCCTACTACACAAGCTGAGCAAATCCTTTTAGATTTTCATAATTCAGTTCATATAGGCTATGAACCCCTACTACATCTTCCTCAGCCCTTATATTACTCTCCCCACAAAAGGACACGCTATCTTCTAACCTTAGTAGATACCTTTTCAGGTTGGTTTGAGGCTTTTCCCTGCACTTCAGAGGATGCTACAGCAGTAACTCATGGTCCCACCTCAGAAATCATCCCTCGTTTTGTCCTCCCCACCAGTCACTCACTCGCCTACGGGCTGCCCCCTGCAAACCCACAGGCCTCACCTACTTCAAACTTACATACAGTAGACTCTTCACTCTCACACCTCTCCCTTCCAGCTCATTGCCTTTAGGCCAGCATCTCCCTACTCTTTCACTCATTAGGGATCTTCTTCGGGAACAGGCCAACCTTCTATTACCTCATCCTTTCCCCACCACCCCCTCAGACCGTAAACTGAGCCTGGGACAGCAGCACAAGCTGAGCAAATCCTTTTAGATTTTCATAATTCAGTTCATATAGGCTATGAACCCCTACTACATCTTCCTCAGCCCTTATATTACTCTCCCCACAAAAGGACACGCTATCTTCTAACCTTAGTAGATACCTTTTCAGGTTGGTTTGAGGCTTTTCCCTGCACTTCAGAGGATGCTACAGCAGTAACGCATGGTCCCACCTCAGAAATCATCCCTTGTTTTGTCCTCCCCACCAGTCACTCACTCGCCTACGGGCTGCCCCTGCAAACCCACTGGCCTCAGCTACTTTAAACTTACATACAGTAGACTCTTCACTCTCACACCTCTCCCTTCCAGCTCATCGCCTTTAGGCCAGTGTCTCCCTACTCTTTCGCTCATTAGGGATCTTCTTCAGGAACAGGCCAACCTTCTATTACCTCATCCTTTCCCCACCACCCCCTCAGACTGTAAACTGAGCCTGGGACAGCAAGTGTATATAAAAACCCGGATCCCAAAGCCTCTCTCGCCATGCTGGGAAGGGCCTTATACAGNCGTAAACTGAGCCTGGGACAGCAGGTGTATATAAAAACCCGGATCCCAAAGCCTCTCTCGCCATGCTGGGAAGGGCCTTATACAGCACTTCTCGCCACCCCCACAGCAGTAAAAGTACCAGGAAAGGCCCCTTGGTACCACTTGTCCTTGGTAAAACTAGCACCTGAGACTTTACCCAAAGAATCTGTTAACACCAAGCCAGAGGGGTCCCTCTGCTCAACCCCCAACCTGACATCTCCTCACACTTCATCCATTTTAGGACTCGTAAAAGTGAAAATCTCCAGGGTCTACACTCTTTCCCCAATCCCAAAAGAAGGATGATCTTTCCCCCCGGTGATCATCCTCTCGCTCTTGCAGGCCCGGTCCACGTCCTTCACACAAAAGCTGCTATTATACTACCTGTTCTAGCACTTGCTACAGGACTGGCAGCAGCTGCCCCACAGCAGTGTAACAGTGTAGGAGGATTTCTCCTGCACTCCTTTGCCTCCTATCAGTAGGATGCTTCTCAGCAATTTCACTGTGGCGATGTGCCCTTTAAATTCTTTTGGCTCCTAGCCCTTTGCATCCTTCCCAGGTTTTTCCTCCTATCTCAATGCTCCCCATTACCTGGAACATGGAGGTTCCAGGTTTGCAGGGACGACGCAGTCCTCAGCGAATCAGACTGGTCCCTGAGTGACTCATCTGTCTCCTACTTTGCAAGAGACTTTTTGTGGTCAACCCCCCTCCCCGTCAATGTAGCCTGCAACGTTTCCACAAAGGTCTCTTCACTTTCCTCTAATGTCACCTCACTGGGGACTGTCAGCATTGTGCGGGGCCTGCCCACACTCTGCCTCACTAACACCAAACGCTACCACTCACTTACCCCCTCCTCACCCATGCCCTAAAACCGGAATACATTTCCTTTGTAAAACTACATTGTCCTGTTGCCAGCCCCCCAAATGCGATTTGTTGCATATTCTTTTTGGTTCGTCCCGACATCACCCTCCAGACAGATGGAGAGATGGAGGCGGGACTGGGACTAACTTTAGCCCCCTCTCAGGAAGTGCCCCCCGCTCCTGTAGGGCACTAATTGTACCCTTTAGTTGGGGCAGGGATCCTTCCTGCAACTGGAACTGGCATAGCGGGCCCTGATACTGCCTCTCAATTCTATCAAAGACTCTCAGAAGAACTAGGTTATAGACAGCATCTCCTCCCTCAGTGACAGTCACTTCACTCATGACAGTCGCTTTACAGAACTGTCGGGCCCTTTATTTTACTTCCTTACACCTGAGAAGGAAGGCACCTGCCTCTTCTTGGGGACCGAATGCTGTTATTACATAAATGAGTCTGGGGGGATCCAAGACAACTTAAACCATTTCACTGAGCCCTTGGATACCCTGGCTTATGCCCCTACTAGGACCCCTAACTGTGTGTGCCTCATCTTACTTTTCGGTCCCTGTCTCTTTTGGTGTTTCTCTAATTTCTGGCAGGAACGTATACAGGCTGTCATCAACCAAAAGGTTGCTAAATTGTTCCTGTGAGGAGGATATCAGCCCCTCAGAATCAGTGACCCTTCCCCAGAGGAATACAGCCTCCCCACAGGAAACCAATACCCCGCCACCTAATTGTTTTATTTCTTCCATATCTTCACCCATCTCTAGCAGGAAATAGTTTCAAAAGAATGAGACCTCCGCCCTTTTCCCCTTTTTCCTATACTTAAAAGGCAGGAATGGTAGATCTGCACATAACCAGCGCCATCTTAGACAAGCCCAAGTACAAAATGGCTCCGCCCACCTCCTCCCCTCCTCTCCTCCCTTCCTTTTATGAGAAGACTCCTGACTTAAACAGAAACCGCTTTTGCTTCTACAAGGACGCAGTTCCCCACCCCAATCCACATTAGCATAATGCTCCTCCTTGATGGTATCAGCCAGCCCTTGGCAGCACTATACGCTCTCCCACCCCCACACCTGGTGCTGTCCTCCATTTTCAGGGCAGCCCCAGGCTGTTCCCCACTTTGAGCACAGCCCGGTAGATTCTTTTCCTTTAATAAAGCTTGAATGGTACCCGGCATCTCAGCTCACTTTCTCTCACTCACTGCTTCACAGACGACTGCAGAGGAGTGACTGGCCGAACCCCCCAGAGCACTTCACTTCTACTCCCAGCACGTTGCTCTTGGTAGCCGCTCTCTG
>NW_007731173.1:155919-158123 GCF_000696425.1 Galeopterus variegatus
GGAAACCAATACCCCGCCACCTAATTGTTTTATTTCTTCCATATCTTCACCCATCTCTAGCAGGAAATAGTTTCAGAAGAATGAGACCTCCGCCCTTTTCCCCTTTTTCCTATACTTAAAAGGCAGGAATGGTAGATCTGCACATAACCAGCGCCATCTTAGACAAGCCCAAGTACAAAATGGCTCCGCCCACCTCCTCCCCTCCTCTCCTCCCTTCCTTTTATGAGAAGACTCCTGACTTAAACAGAAACCGCTTTTGCTTCTACAAGGACGCAGTTCCCCACCCCAATCCACATTAGCATAATGCTCCTCCTTGATGGTATCAGCCAGCCCTTGGCAGCACTATACGCTCTCCCACCCCCACACCTGGTGCTGTCCTCCATTTTCAGGGCAGCCCCAGGCTGTTCCCCACTTTGAGCACAGCCCGGTAGATTCTTTTCCTTTAATAAAGCTTGAATGGTACCCGGCATCTCAGCTCACTTTCTCTCACTCACTGCTTCACAGACGACTGCAGAGGAGTGACTGGCCGAACCCCCCAGAGCACTTCACTTCTACTCCCAGCACGTTGCTCTTGGTAGCCGCTCTCTGGCACCCCCTTTTGGACATCTGTGTGTACTGCCCTCTTTGGCTTCTGACTTTTCACCTTTCTTGTCTGTTCCCTGATCTAGGCCCACCAAGGACTTTTGGCTAAGCTGACACCCTTCTCCCCTCACACCCTTGTGACAGCACCTGCCTCATACTAGGTATATAAATAAATCGATTGAAAGGTTAAAACTGTTTTTTTTCTGTTTTAATGCTTTTAAATAACTTTCTTTGGAATAGTCTAGTCATAGCTCATCTATAGTCATAATTTTGTTCTTTTAAATAATTCTTCAGTTCAACAAATATTTATGGAAGATATTTTGGCTCACGTGTTGCACCTGGTCCTGGAAATACAAAGCTCTCTCCTTCCTTCCTTNTCCTTCCTTCCTTTCCTCCTTTTATAAAGTCAGAATTTTACTAAGTTCCTGGAGATACAAAAATGGGTAACATGTAGTCCTAGCCCTTAAAGGCTTTTCATCTAGTTAGCAACTCAGGAAAATAAATGGATAATGGAATTACAAACAGGCATGGTAAGTGCCTTGCTAGGGGCTTACAGAGAGTACTAGGACAGCGTGTGTGTGTATGCACATGCATGTGTGTGAGAGTGTGTACGTGTGTGCCTGTGTGTACATATCTGTGTGTACACGTGTTTGTGTGCATATGTGCCTGTTTACCTGCGTGTGGTGGGGGTGAGGATGACTATCTTATATGGGGGGAGGGTCATGGGAGCTTCCAGAGGAAGTGACCCTGGAGCTGAAGTCCAAAGAAGTAGGATTTGTCTGGGGCTAAAGGTGTTGGATGTGCCAAGTACAGTGAACATGTCATGCAAGGGTCCTGAGGCAAAAACTTCCTGGTGTGTGGGGAGAACCACAAGTGGTTTAAAGAGGGGCATGTGGAGTAGCAAGAGAGGAGTCTGGAGATGCCTTCAGGGACCTTGTGTATGGAGCTAGGAATCCTGCAAAGATTGTAAAGACTTTGAAGACTTTTATGTAAGGGAGTGCCATAATTAGGGTTGCATTAAAAAGATAATAGTCTAACTATAATGTAGATTATGGAATTGCAGGGTGAGGGGCAAGCCTGCAGGCCTGGGGTCCAGTTAGGAGGCAGTGGCAATGATAAAGGTATTAGCTAAAAAGACAGGGTCCCTGCCTCCCAAACAATCACAGGCAAGGGCCCATGATAAATCATTTACCGTGGTGGAGTGAGGTCAGTATTAACAGAGGCAGATACACAGCATGGCAGATCACTAGTTATCTCCCTGGCCTGTGACCTTAAGTTCCTTCTGTCTTTAAAATTCTGCAGCTCTAGGCTACTCTGTGGTGGAGGGTGATGCTGTCCTCTGAGCATTGCTGCTCTAAGGCTGATGGCACATTGGGAGGAACCACACAGGAATGTTCACAGGAGCACTGTTCACAAGAGGAAAGCCAGAAAACAACCCAAACATGAATAATTTATGTGTAATAATAAATTATAATATATTTATTATAATAATAAATATATTTTATATATAATAAAACTACAGAAAAATTTTTATAATTTTTTTTATAGAAAGCAAGAAAGGAATAACAACCACAATTTTTTTTGAAGTTCTTACAACAAGCAAATGGAGGGGACACACTTGG
>NW_007731173.1:158725-159880 GCF_000696425.1 Galeopterus variegatus
AGCCAGAAAACAACCCAAACATGAATAATTTATGTGTAATAATAAATTATAATATATTTATAATAATAATAAATATATTTTATAATAATTTGTATTTTATATATAATAAAACTACAGAAAAAATTTTTATAATTTTTTTTATAGAAAGCAAGAAAGGAATAACAACCGCAATTTTTTTTGAAGTTCTTACAACAAGCAAATGGAGGGGACACACTTGGGTGGGAGGGGGGAGATGGAGGAGGGAGGGAGGTTTCGGTGATGGGACATAATAATCAACTACATTGTATATTGACAAAATAAAAATAATAAAGAAATTAAAAAAAAAGAATTGGGAAGCTGACAACGCACTGAAGATGATACAAGTTTTTTAAAATTCTAATTTTTACTTGAAAACTTGAATTTTATCATTGGCGTACTTTTCCTTGAAGTGAGAAAAAGGCCAGTTAGCTCAATTCATTCATTTTTCAGAAATGTCTGCTAAGTACCCTAGTATGAATTCCCATAATTTATGTCAGTTGTTCTTTTGCATGAAAATGTGTTTCATGATAAAAGTGGCTGGTTTAGTTTACAGGTCAAACAATTGCTTTTCCCTAAGGTAACCATTCAGAGTTTTTCATGGGTACTTCCCATTTTGTCATATAGAAATTAAGAAGGTATGTGCTCAAGGCTAGATTTAATAAAATTAATACTTTGTTTCTGCTTTAAAAAAAAAAGAAAGCAAGAAAGAAATGGACGTGGAATTTAGGAAGATACTCACTTGGGTGGGGAAAAGTATGAGAATAAAAGAGAGGCACCATATGGCTAAACTAAGTTACTGCCAAGGTCCTAGACTTGGTTTTGGGTGCTGGTTTGGGGAGCTTATTACATTATTCAAAGTAACTGAGTAAATAACTAAATAATAAATATAAGAAGAGCATGCATGGATTGCTGATGAGAAAGTACCATGAGCAGAGGAATATGGTCCAATCCAGTGCCCTGAGCTAAAAAAGAAAAGAAGATAAAAAGAAACAAGCAGACAGATAATGCTAATGGGTTAATGATGGAGACAAGGGCGGCAAACGGGAGAAAGGGGAGAGAGCCGGGAAACCAGCCAGTGGAGGAGAGGAGAGGAGACCCTGGAAGCGGGGTGGTGGGGGGGAACAATCCGGGGTGGGG
>NW_007731173.1:160904-163364 GCF_000696425.1 Galeopterus variegatus
GAAAATAAAGAGGGGCAAATATAATATATTTTTATTATGATGAATTTAATGTGAGTTAATAATAATTATCTTTGCTAGGAACTAAAGCCACATTATTAATTTATGATTGATTAGAGTATTTAATTTTAAGGGATTGGGAGAAATGGTACAGTTAATTTATCCATTAAAATATCATTTCCATCTCAAGTTTACATGAATGCCACTTTACTGTACAAGCTAAAGATTGTTAGTTTATTATAAAAATCCAGTTCAATTTTGGGTTTTTATTTTCTTCTTACAGCAGGAAACATCTAAATGTTGGCTAAGATCTCATTTGTTGCCATTGAAAGAAACAGGATTTTCATTAAAGTTAATAATCTGAACTGTAGCTCTGTTAGAAATATTTTTTTCTAATGTCCATTTGGGGGAGAAAACTTCACTTTGGCTACTTAGTTTTGGCTGTTGTTATTCCAGAGAAAAAAGCAGAGCAATGGCTGCAAGTGTAATTTGTGCTTCCGTCTACACAAGAACATAGATGCACTCAACACACATTTACACCCTTTAACAAAATAATCTCCCCAACCCCTTATGAGAATACAGGAAAGTTTTGTGGCTTGATCCATCTACACAATGAAATTTGTTAGCTCTCTGGTCCTGTTTCTCCAGTTTGTAAGTTTACTCTGGAATTCTGGTAATTTAACCTAGGATCTTAACATAGCTAGGGACAGATGGACAGACCTGGGAAGAGATGGTAACCTGACTGAGGAGAATTTGTCCTGTCATAATGTGTCTCAGACTGGGGGACCCAGGCCTTGTTTGGAGGGCAGAGCGATGAAGCAACATGATCAGTATGGGGAACTCTCCCTGGTATTTCAATTTTATATAATGTTAAATAATATTAATACTATTTTATATTATAATAGACATTCAGCTAAAAACAGTTGATCTCACAGAAGTAGAGAGAATAGTGTTTACTAGAGACTGGTAAGGGGAGGGGGAGGGACAATACAGAGAGGGTGGTCAATGGGTACAAAATTGTAGCTAGATAGGGAAAATAAGATCTAGTGTTCTATAGCACTGTAGGGAGACTACAGCCAACAACAAGTTTCTGTATAACTTCAATAACCTAGTAGAGAGGATTTTGAATGTTCCCAGCACAAAGAGATGACAAATGTTTGAGGTGATGGGTATGATCATTGCACACTGATATGGTCATTGCACACTGTATAACTGTACCCACATATCACATTGTACTCCATAAATATACACAATTATCATGGACCAACTGAGGAAAAATAAATTAAAAAATATAATTTTAGAGACAGAATAGATTAGAGGTTACCAAAAACTGGGGGGAAGGAAAAATAAACAGTTATTGCTTAATGAGTACAGAATTTATGCTGAGGATGACAACAAAGTTTTGGAAATAAATAGCAGTATGATCACACAGCACTGTGAATGTAATTAATTCCATAGAATTGTATGTTTAAAAATGGTTAAAATGGCAAAACTATGTTACATATATTTTACAATCATTTAAAAAAAAACAAAGAAAAGAAAAAGTCCAAAGACAAAATTAAGTTAGAAGTATATATTTTTAAAAAAGATCTATTCAAATGACTAAAAAAAAAAAAGCATGAGATTTGAAACACATTGTGCTCTTGAAGTGAGCAATTAAAAAGGTATCCCCACATTAGTACTGACCTTACAGAAACAGAGAGAATTATAAAGGAACACTATGAACAGCTGCATTATTGCCATGGAAAAATTCCTAGAAGGACACTAAATGCTAAAACTGACTCAAGAATTAGACAATTTTAATAGACATATAACAGGTAAAGAGATTGAATTAGTAATTAAAAACTTGCAAAGAAAAGCCCAGGACCAGATGACTTCACTGGTGAATCTACCAAACACTTAAAGAAAAATTAATACCAATTTGTCAAAAACTCTCCTCAAAAAATGGAAGAGGAGGAACCATTGCTTAACCTATTCTATGAGGCTAGTGTTACCCTGATACCAAAACCAAAGACATCCCCCTCAGAAGAAAACTACAGACCAAAATCTATTGTAAATATAGTCACAAAGTTTCTTAACAAAATACTAGCAAATAAAATCCAACAAATAGAAAAAGAGTTATACACCATGATCAAGTGGGATTTATCTCAGGACAACAGGTTTGTTTAACATCTGAAAATCAATTAATGTTTACATCAATAGAATGAAGGACAAAACCCACATGATCATATCCAATAGATGCAGAAGATACTTGACAAAATACAGCACCACTTCATGATAGAAACAAACAAACAAAAACAAAAGCAAAAACAAAAAAAAAATAGGAATAAAAGAGAACTTCTTCAACCTGATAAAGTTATGTATAAAAATCCCACAGCTAACATCACACTTAATTGTGAAAGACTCAATAGTTTCCCCCAAGACCAGGAAAAGACAAGAATGTCTGCTCTCACCACTTCTATT
>NW_007731173.1:164031-165591 GCF_000696425.1 Galeopterus variegatus
ACTCAATAGTTTCCCCCAAGACCAGGAAAAGACAAGAATGTCTGCTCTCACCACTTCTATTCAACATTATACTGGAGGTTATAACCAGAAGAATTAGGCAAAAGAAGAAATAAAAGGCACCCGTATTGGAAAGAAAGGAGTATAACTATCTCTACTTTCAGATGACATGATCTTGTATATATAAAATCCTAAGAAGTCCATTAAAAACTATAAAAACTAATAAATGAGTTCAGTAAGTTTGCAGGATACAAGATCAATATGCAAAATCAATTGTATTTCTAAACAGCAGAAATGACCAAACCAAAAATGAAAGTAAGAAAACAATTTTATCTACAATAGCATCAAAAAAATTTAAATAATTAGAAATAAATGTAACCAAAAAAGTGCAAAACATGTACTCTGAAACTACAAAACGTTGTTAAAGGAAGTTAAAAAAAGACCTAAGTAAATGAAAAGACATCCCATGTTCATGGATTGGCAGAAATAATGTTGTTATGATGATTGTATTCCCCAAATTGGCCTACATGTTCAATGTAATCCCCATAAAAATCCTAGCTAACTTCTGATGAAAGAAAATGGTGTCAGTTTGGGAACCTAAAAATGGAGTCAGGAGGCCATTTTAGCTTGAGCTTCAGGTGTGTCTCATCTGACCACTTGAACTCTTGCAATCTATCACATCCAAAGACACCCTGGACTTTTAAACTTTTCTAATCAGTCACAAGAATCACAACCTCCTGGCAGAATAATCACCAACATTTGTCAATCATCTGTCTGCTGACCCATCTGTTGATCTAGCCGAATGTTGTGTCACAGATAATCAATCCCTTACTGCCAAGACCACTTAGAGATGCTAGCACCAATCATGATGTTAGACAAACAATTTTGTAACAACTTCCCCTTCTGATCGGTCTTTTTTCCTTTATAAACACAGTTTCTTTGTTTCTCTTGAGCACTTCTCAAGGTAACTAGAAAGTGCCTCCAGGGCTGCAGTCACTGAAATTTGGCTCAAAAATAAACTGTTGTTTAAGCTGTGTTTTAGTTTCCTTCCAGGTTTACACTTCTTTGCAGAAGTTTATCAGCTGATTCTAACATTCATAGGGAAATTCAGGGGACTCAGAATAGACAAAACAATCTTGAAAAAGAACAAAGTTGGAGGACTCACACTTCCTAATTTCAAAACTGACTGCAAAACTATAGTAATCAAGATAGTGTTGAATTAGCATAAGGATAGGCATATGAGCACAGATCAATAAAAGAGAATCCAGAAATAAACCCTAGTCATTTGATTTTTGACAAGGGTGCCAAGACACCCCATCAAAGGGGAAATTTAACAAACGGTGCTGGGACAACTGAATAGCCTCATGCAAAAGAATGGACCCCTACCTTACTCCATATACAAGAAGTAACTCAGAATAAATCAAAGACCTAAGTGTAAGAGCTAAAACTGTAAAACCCTTAGAAGAAAACACTGGTGCAAATCTTTGTGGTTTGGGGTTAGGCAAGATTTTTTTAGATATATCAATAACAGCAAAACAAAAGAAAAAATAGACAAATTGGACT
>NW_007731173.1:166231-167722 GCF_000696425.1 Galeopterus variegatus
CAAGATTTTTTTAGATATATCAATAACAGCAAAACAAAAGAAAAAATAGACAAATTGGACTTCATCAATATTAAAATAAACAAACTTTTGTGCTTCAAATGATACCATCAAAAAAGTAAAAAGACAGCCCATAGAATGGGAGAAAAGTTTTGCAAATCATATATCAGATCATTGTCCAGAGCATTAGAATATATAAAGAACTCTTATAATTCAATAATAAAAAGACAAATAGCCCAATTAAAACATGTGCAAAGGATCTAAATAGACATTTCTCCAAAGAAGATATACAAATGTCCAGTAAGCACATGAAAAGATGCTCAACATCACCAGCTATCAAGAAAATGTAAACAAAACCAAAATGAGGGACATGAAAATCAACTACAATGTATATTAAGTAAAATAAATTTTTTTAAAAAAGAATATCAGAAACCAACAGCCAATATTAATTGCAAAATACTTAAAGTATTACTACTAAAGTCAAGGAATAAGACAAAAAATAAAACCCAAAATGAGATATAACTTTACACCCTCTATGATGTGTTATAATAAAAAAGTGTTATTATAATAACACGTGTTGGTGAGAATGTAGAGGGATTAGAACCCTCATACACTGCTGGTGGGAATATAAATGGTGCAGCCACTTTGGTAAACAGTCTGGCAGTTCCTCAAATTATTAGATGTAGAGTTATTATATAATCTATTTCTAGGTTTATACCTGAGAGAACTGAAAATGTATGTCCACACAAAAACTTGTATACAAATACTCATAGCAATATTGTTCATAATAGCCAAGAAGTGGAAACTACTTAAATGTTCATAAACTAATAAACTGACAAACAATATGTGATATATCTGTGCAATAGAACATTATTCAGCCATAAAAAGTAATGAAGTTCTGATACATGCTACAACGTGGAAGAACATCAGAAACATTATGTTAAGTGAAAGAAACCAGTCACAAAAGATCACATGTTGCGTGATTCGATTTGTATGAAATGCAAAGATTAGGCAAATTTATGGAGACAGAAAGTAGATTAGTGGTTGCTTAGGACTGGGGAGGATGGGTGTTTAGGGGGTGACAGCTAAGGGATATGGAGTTTTTTTCGGGTGAAAATAAAATTTCCAAAATTGATCATGGTGATGGATGCACAACTCTATGAATGTACGAAAAGCTACATTAAATGGGTGAATTGTATGGTATAAAAATTATATCTTAATATGACTGTTTTATAAGAACATATTCTCTTCCCCTTGGGTGTTCCATTTTAGGGGCACTACTGTGGAGAGGGTCAGGAATTTCTGATGTCAAAGAACTCAGAGGCTACATTCTAGCACCAGATTATGGCTTCTGACCTCAGGGACGATGCTTTCTTTCTTTGGACTGAAGTTTCTTTTGAAAAATGTGGCAGTGGGATTTGGTCCCCTTCACCATGGCATCTTGTAAGTTCCTGGACTTTTGTAAGAGGCACTCAAAATTAAGTGAAGGAGCAA
>NW_007731173.1:167791-168137 GCF_000696425.1 Galeopterus variegatus
TTGGACTGAAGTTTCTTTTGAAAAATGTGGCAGTGGGATTTGGTCCCCTTCACCATGGCATCTTGTAAGTTCCTGGACTTTTGTAAGAGGCACTCAAAATTAAGTGAAGGAGCAAGGCATTTTGGAAGCAAGTTTAAAGTATTGCTAATGTAGAACACTAGCTTGGCCTACAGCAGAGCAATTTAAAAACCAGCATTAGGGTGTTTTCTGATAAACTTGCAGTACAGGCTGAAAATCAGAGAAAATTCATCTTCTTTCTGGTAAGATGACAGTGTGCATATATGTGTTTCTTAGAATTCTGTCTTGGAAGGTGTGCGGACGCCAGACCAGGCTTTTAAGATGGCGA
>NW_007731174.1:0-284 GCF_000696425.1 Galeopterus variegatus
TACTTAGGAATTGAACTAACTAAGGATGTGAAAAATCTCTATAACGAGAACTATAAACCACTCCTGAGAGAAATTAGAGAGGATACAAGAAGATGGAGGATACAAGACATCCCATGCTCCTGGATTGGAAGAATCAATATAGTGATAATTACTATACTTCCCAAAGTAATATACAAATTTAATTCAATCCCCATCAAAATTCCAATGACATTTCTCTCAGAAATGGAAAGAACTATACAGTCATTTATCTGGAATAACAAAAGACCACGAATAGCCAAAGCAAT